>NC_056743.1:1122115534-1122368034 GCF_019279795.1 Protopterus annectens
TAGTTACATTTTGTGCCATACTATAAGCTTATTCTGTAAGCATTTGGGTTCCTTATTTATGTTCTTATGCCATGTCTGTGTTTCATATAGTGATGTATATGTTTTATGCTACTATTACATGTATATTGCGTGAATTTTCTTGACAGGGGATCGGAGGTCATTTTCCATTTTTACGATTGTTGCAGGGACACAACTGTCCAATCAGGGACTGTCCATGGCACATTCGGACAGCAGGTAACCCTGGTGACCATGGCCATGTCGCTACTGGGGTTTCCACCTTTACAGTTTCCGATCTGGGATATTTCCGGGACTCACATCTGACTTTACAGGCTGACACATACAAACGGTCACTATATAGCATAGAACTTCACTTGTTTGCCTAAATAATAAGCTTATTGTTGTGGCAATTTGCTTGCTTATTCTGTTTCTTGTGTCATTTAGGTATTTCTGTTACAGAAATAACCAATTCATGCTACCATTACATTAAATACAGGATATCATTGTGTCCTACAATCGTAGCACATCAGCCATTTCTAATACTTTTTTTGGGACACAACTGGCCATGGAGAGACTGCCACAACCAAAGTGGGACAGGTGGTGACCTTAGTCGCTGCTCCTATGTCGGTGCGGCGCGCTGACATGCGGCTGTACACCTTCTCTGAGTGTAAACACTGACGGTGCATTGCGGGACGAACGCGGTCTTATGCGTATCCTTTGCTCCTTGGACGGGTACACTTATGCCTTCGTGGCTTCTATTTGCTTCTCCGTTAATTTGGGACGGGGACTATGTTGCATACTGTACGTGCATTTCATTCTGCACAGGACCTGGCTGCTGCCATTACTATTGTGGGCGGACCGTGGCTGTCAGCACATTAGGTTGCTCACCTCATGCCGGCTTAGACACGCCTCCAGACGCATCCTACCTGGGCTCGCTCACGTACACTACGCACGTGTCTGTGATTCCGGTGCACTCTCATTAATATGTATATGGCACTACTGCGCCGGCTATTCCATGCACCGCCGGCGCAGGCCTTACGCCGAGCTTCATGAATCCCGGGGACTGTCTTTTCTTTATTTCAGTTATACTATAGTAAGAATATAATTAGTAGTTGTGCTTCTTTTAATCTGCATAGAATATTTCATGTTTTGAAGCAAGGGTTAAAACTTACATTGGTGAATGCAACAAATATCTGTGGTTACAGAAACATTGAAATTTAACTTCTTTGCACACAGAAGCATTTAAAAAATAATTGAAATGAATTGTGGAATGTTTTTTATCAGTATTTACTGGTTTAGTGAAGTTTGAGGACTAAAGGATACTGTAGAAGTGGTTTGGGTTCACTAGCAAGCATCACAAGTGTTTTTGTGTGGGTTGTGACAGAAAATAAATTATTTTGATACACCTAATATGTATACTTGAATATGTTATATAAAGTTGTGACTACTTTTGTGATGTTTTTGGAGCAATGAAAATTCCATAATGATGTTCTGTTTGCCCCTTCCTGTTGAAAAGTGAAAGCTGACTTTTCAACTCACCCTCTAAACTGGAAGTGGCATGTTAGAATGTTAAAACATTTATTACAGGGTGTTTTGACTGTGAAAACTATTAATGCAGCTAAAAAAAAATCATATTTCAGACCAGCTTGATTATTGCTTTGTATAATTTGCAATAATATTAAAGAATACTTATCAGACTATAAGAAAAATACTACAAATGGTATTTTAAAATTCACTTTAAAATTCACTAAGATTCTTTTAAACAACACAATACACTAGTAGTATATCCAGAAATAAAGTACTTATGTAAATAGTAATAGTATAATATATAATATCCAAGTTTAATTAAATAAGATCAGAACACATAGTAAGTAAAACAACAAAAGCATGAGCTAGACATAGCTAGTCTAATGAGGAGGCTGAGAGGTAGCTTGATTTTTTTAAACAAACTAGGAATATGCAATTCCATGACAAAATGTTACAGGGTTATACTATTAGATTATTTTTACTAGTGTCAAAAGTTTTCTTGATAGCTGAGGATTTCATAATATTATTTACAAACTGTATGATAATTTCTCTATATAAATGTGATATTATATCTGTCTTCCTTTTTATGTAAATGTCTGATTTTAAATGTATACACATTAGCATTAATGGATTAAACAATCTAGTAAAGAGGGTGAGCCAGCTTAAATGTTTATAGTTACATAAAGTTCAAATAGTGTTTTAGAAGAAATGCATCTACTTAACAAAGATATTAATAAATTATCATGAAAGAACTAAGAAATTTTAGCAGGATCGGGTTTTCAATCCAAAAGAAGATGCACTCTCATACTATGGAAGAACTCATCAGTAATGCCTAAAGTAAAATATACTTATGCTGATAAAAATGGTATGTTAAGCATTGTTGTTATTGCATGGGATAGAACATTTTATACTTTTTAAAACTCTTATTGGATACAAAAAAAGAAAATAAACCAACCAAAAATGTTAAAAACAAAATATACTGTTAAAAACTAGAGAACTGTGGTGGTAATTATTATTGGATGCATCTATGCCACCAGATTTAAATGAGTATATTTCCATTAATAGTATACTGAAGTTAAGGGTATATTTTAGATAAAGTGCCTGCATGGCATTGGCTTTTAAAAGTTTAAGCTCCAAACTGATTCAAACTTAATCAGCTGACTATTCTTTAGTATAAAAGTTTTAGTCATATGATTTTAAATATCTGAATCAGTCTCAGTACGTTTAAGTAATATTGATGAAACTACTTGGCAATTGTACTGAATTTATTATTTTAAACTTAGTCAATAAAGTACAAGGGTTTTAGTAGCCTTAAGCTATTTTTGTTTCTAACTCTTAATGGATCCCAGAGGCTGGAGCCAGAGGAGCAAAATCATTATTTAGATACTATAGCCTATTACATGAAAGGTGAATTTATAAAGGCTGGTGATTTTGCTTGTATCTTATCAGACAAAGACACTACTGCAGATAGAAAACTGAGAATCACATCTTCAGCAAAACAACTGTCAAGTTTTATAAATCTAATAAACTTAAAGGATATATACAAGCTAAGGAAAATAAACTCACTTCAGTTTACTCACTATTCATATATATCTGGAACACAAACAAATATGAATAAAGCTTTTGTCACAAACAACCTTCTGTCACATGTTAGAGAAGTTTCAATAGTATCATGTGCATTATCAGATCATAATGCCATTGTATGCAATGCTATATTAAATAGTGACAGCTTAATATGACATAGGAGATTGCCAGTGTACACTGTTAAAATAAAGGGTTTTAAAGAATGGTATGTTAAAGAGGTCAAATATTTCTTAGAAATAAACATGAATGGTGAAGTATCTGTCATAGTCCTATAGGATTCCTGAAGACTTATTTAAATGTAAAAGTTACAAGTTGGTAAGTTAGTAAAATAAAATAATAGGGCAAATGATAGGCCTGCAGGCTAAAATTGATGAATTAAAGTTAAACATAAAACCAAATGATACCATATGTCAGTCATAACTTAAAAACTTAAATACAAAGTATGTTGAAATTCTAAATTATAAAGTTTCAATAAACCTGGATAAATTTAAACTTCAAACATATTCTGTAAACCCATTAAGCTTACATAAGATTGTCATTAGATCCAAGAAAATGGATAACATAAATCATAGCAAAGAAAGTATAATACATATTAACAATTAAAAAGAAAGAAGAGCAGATATTAAGGGTATGCTCAAGAGATTTGGAATATTTTATGCAAGAATGAATGAGAACATAAATATTTAAGACGATGTTGATATAGTTGAAACTTTTCTAAGGGGAAATATAAAAATAAATTAACAAAGGAACAAATAAAAACAATTGATAGACCATTCATCTTAAAAGAAGTAAAAGAACAAATTAAAAAGTTAAAACATAATAAGGTGCCAGGCTTAGATGGTCTTATTCCAGAGTTATATACATACTTTTGGATAATGCTTTTAAATTATTATATCAGGTTTGTTAAGAAGTAAAAATAACTGCTAAATTTCCCCAATCATGGAAGTATTCTCTTATATCTCCTGTTTTAACACAAGACAAAGATATTGCAGATGCTTCTCTTATAGGCCCATTTCACTTTTAAATGTCTGCGATAAGATGTTCACATCCATTCTGGCAAGTAGAATTAACGTACTAATACCTAATTTAATTAATAATGACCAGACTGGGTTTATTTTAAATAGATAACTCCAGGATACTATAATAAGAATGCATACACTGATGGACTATGCAAATAAAATTAAAGAAAAACTCTATCATTATTCTTGATCTAGATAAAGATTTTGACTCTGTCAGTTGGTCTTACTTATTTAAAAAGCTTAAAATATATAACTTTTCAGATGAACTAATTACAATAATTTCAAAGTTCTGGAATAATTATTGCGCCTATGTTAAAATAGGCTATTTTCTTTTTTAATTTTTGCCAAATTACAAAAAGGTACTAAACAGGGTTGCCCTCTATTCCCCTTACTTTTTGCATTAGCAATATAACCATTTGCTGATAGTATTAGATCCAATAAAAAAAAAAACAATGGATTCAAAATAAATAATTTTGAACTAAAGATATAGCTCTTTGCTGACAAAATTTTGCTAACAATAGGAAATATAGAAAAATCTTTAGAACATATAACCGTTTCCATGAGACAGTTTGAAGAAATCCTGAACTTAAATTTAACCACAAAAAGATGGGTACAATATTAATCAATAAAGAATTAAAAAGTTCATATAAGGATATTTCCACTTAAATTGGAATAATACTCAAAAATATCTTGGTATAACCATAAAGTCTAATAGTAAAGAAGTGATGCAAATAAATTTTCAACGGGTAGTCAATAAAATCTCATGTCTAGTTACAAGTTGGAATAAATTCTTCTTCACTATGGAAGAATGACTATTGTTAATTAAAATGGTAATACTCCCTAAAATATTATTTGTCCTTCAATCCCTAATACTATCACCATCAAAAAAATTTTGAAGAAGATAAATACTATTCTACTTAAATTTCTTTGGCATCCTAAAAACCAAGAGTTTCTTTTGATTGGTAATGAAAAGGTTGGGAAAGTATATGAATAGGATTCCCTGATATTCAAATACATGGTACTTCAACAATCATAAATGTTAATTTTTTATGGCTAAATTCATCATATGATGAAAAATGGAAACAAATACATCAAGAAATATTATCTGTAAGCAATAATTATATCACAACCAATCATAAACAAGTAGTAGCTAATGATTTCATCTGGCTGTTAAACAATTTTTGTGCTAATGGTAATACTTCTTCTATTCAAAGTCCCTATATAAATAATATTCTTTCTTCTTCTTTTGGGAAGTTCACATATCCTAACCATTTTACTAGAGATTTAATTTTTCTATATTCCCAGTAGCATATACAAGTGAATGTTTAGAAACACACAACTTCACCAAAATGATGGTGTTGAAAAAACAAAGTAAATTAATTTATTGGCATCTATTTTTGAATGGTACCAAAGTACATATGGTTGAAAATATAAGAACTAGATGACACTATGATTCTAAGAACTGGTTAACACTACAAATATAAAACACTGCCTTCAGAACACCAGTAGCAGAAATAAGTAGCCCGTAGGTGTAATCCCAAATTCTTTAATAAATCACAGCAAGTGAAACACAACAGTTTAGTGCTTTCGTTCAAACACCTTGAACTTCATCAGAACTAAAGATATAAAACTTATAGTGCAGTACATATGCTCAAGTTAAATGATCATTTAAAATCCACCAATAAAAAAGCCTTTTCAATAAAAAAATTAAGGCTTATTTAAAGATGCGGTACCTATTAGAACCAACATGTTAAACATAAACATGAAATATGAAAATGTAAGTGCTAAATAACTTCAAAAATAAAAATCTTTGTAAAAACAATGTCCTAAAAACACTTAAAGGATATGTTTAAATAATGTATAAGAATACACATACTATAATTTTGCTGCCCTCAATCTTAAAACTGGAATTATAAAAATGACTTCATTTAAGCCTGGATATCTGTTGACTTGTGAAGTCAATTGCCAAAACAGCTATTTATACTCCAAGAGGTTATCCCAGTTTCCTCCTTTTGGATTTTTTTGTGCACTTTTTCTAAAACAAGAAACTTTAAATGAATGTTATCACAATTTTTGCATGCTTAGCCAAAGCATTGGTCTCTACATTATTATCATAAACATGTTCATATATATGCTTTTTTAGTGCTCTCTCAGTTTTTCCTATATAAAAGGCACTATACCTACAAGTGCAAATGTACACTAAACCAATAGAGTTACAGTTAGAATATGACTGGGAGCTCAACTCTTTACCACGGCTTTCCAAATAAATAAATTCAGCATTATTGATTTAAGTGCACTGTTCACAGTAGCCACATTTAAATGTACCAGTTTTATTTTGATTGTTGAGCAGAGAACCTCATGCACTATGTTCATACATATCTTTTAAACCAACACCCTTCCTGTATACAAACTTAGGATTTTTTTTAAAATATCTAAAGTCCCAAGTACTTGGCTACCTAACTTCCAATATTTTAAAATAATATCTTTAATAGCATAAAATTCCTTATTATATTCCAAACAGACAGCGTTACAAAAACCTACGTCATTAGACAGACCCTGACATACTTTGATATATTGTGTTTCACCTAAGTTGCTGTTGACTAGGGGATATACCCACTCCCCCTTCCCAGAGTAACTTCCTTAATGATATCCATAAGAAATTTATCAGGGTAACCTGTCTGGATGAACATTGTCCTTAAATGTTCATACTCATCCAAAAAAAATCTGTCCTTAAAGAACACATATGGGCTGCTCTTACCAACTGGCCCTTTACTATACTTTTTTTCTGTACTAAATGATGTTCACTACTAAAATGAAAGAAAGAATTACAATATGCTGGCTTTTGATAAATATTTGATACATATTTGTTAATTCAACATTCTTATAAATGTGTACATCTAAATAATTAAAATTGTCTTCTGTAATACAATAGGTGAATTTAAATAAATCAGTTGTGGAAGAAAGGCAACAGTTCTTTAGTACTTGTCTAAATGATACATATATCATCCAGGAACCTAGTATATCAAGTACAGTGTCTACAATAAGGAGAACTAATAACATACCTTCTCTCTCATCCAGGGAGTACCAAGTTTGAAAAAATAGGTGCACAAAATGCACCCATGGCTACACCTGTCTTTTGTTGAAATATCTCTCCTTCTAAATAAACGTAATAATATTTTAATACTAATTCCATTATCTCCAATAAAATACCACAATCATTGCTAGTCAGAAACTTACACCATTGTATTACCTCATTAAACCATTCTAAATCATTTCCCTGTGGAATCACAGTAAAAAGGTCTATCACATCAATAGTAACAAAGCATTATCTAAATAATGAACCCTATTTAATCTATTAAGAAGATCCCAGGATTTTTTTTAGTATTTGTGTCTTTAAGTCATAAAAATCTTTTCAACTTACGGTCAATATATGCCACTAAAAGATAAATCTTTAAGCCTGTGGCAGAAACAATTAACCTCAAGGGTGGGTTAATTACATCTTTATGGACTTTGGGTATTCCAAACACCTTAGGGATCCTGGGGTGTGAATTTACAAGAAACTCATAAGTACTGTTGTCAATAGCTCCCTGCATTAAAAAATCATATAGAGCCATGTCAACCTTCTGGAATGAAATATTTACCTCATTCCTAGAGACACTGGTATAAATGTCACCTTGATATAGAAAATTCAACATTCTACCCAGATAATCCACTTTGTCCATGATAACTAATCCACTCCCATTGTCCAGTTTCATAATACGTATGTCCTTATTAGAAACTAAACTGTACAAAGCATGGTTTCCTTATCTTGTCAAATTATAAAAGGGTTTCCTTATATGTTGTTTGCTTAAGTTATCTAACTCAAATTCCAGAAAATACTCAAAATTTTGTAAAATCGGATGCAAATGGGTATTATATACATTTTTTTTCCTCATGCACTTTTCACTCTAACAAGCATCTTGTTCATATACGACCTCAAAATTAACCTTCCTTAAACACAATTCAATGTCAATCATGGTTTTACGCAAATTAAAATGCTTAGAGGAAACGAAAGTTGGTCCTATTTTAAATATAGAGAAATGTATAGAATCCAAACTAGTACCAGTATAACTGTGCACTTTAAAATTGTCATATTCTACAACTGGACCTGTTTGAATCAATACCTTCTCCACCCCTTCCTTTCTTTGAATGTGCTCCTCGCTGTGGTGACTGATGGTAAAACTGCATAACTAACTTGCTGTTTTCTCTGTCGTATCTGATTGGACAGTCAAAAGGGTGGGTACGCTAAGGGGTAATATATATTATGGACATAACTGTCATTAGTATTGCTGCCATTACTATCCTGACTATGTACTATATTATCAAGAAAATGACTATTACCATGTACAGCAGAGCTAATGTCCTGTTCATCATGAATACTGTAACTATGCTCCTTAAAATTCTATTTAGGTAGTGGGTAAGCCTTTTGTTTAGCATATACTTGTTTATCACACTCTATTTTACCCACTTTTTAAAATCCTAGAACAACTATTATCCACATCATCAAATACTTGATGACAGTGTGCCTTATATTCTTCAACAGTAAACAAAAGGTTACCCCGTAATTTTGAATTAGCTACCTCAATATCAGTACTGGCCACGGTGGTGCAGCGGTTAGCATTGCTGCCTCACAGCAAGAGGTTCTCCAGTTTGATTCTCGGCTGGGGTGCCTTCTGTGCAGAGTCTGCATGTCCTCCCCTGTGGTTACGTGGGGTTCCTCTGGGTGCTCCAGTTTCCTCCCACATCCCAAAGACATGCTGTAGGTAGATTGGACATTCTAAATTGGCCCTAAGTTTGAGTGTGTGCATGTGTGTGCCTTCTGTGGAAGGTTGGGCACCGGGCTGGTAACTTGACACTGTAAAACTCCACTGCCAATCATGAGTGGACAGGTGATCCATTGTGGTGACCCCTAACCAGGAAAAGCCAAAAGAAGAAGAAGAATATCAGTACCAAGTTGTTGTAAAATTTTGTCATTATAACTTATCATAGAATGCATGAGCTCCATTCCCCATCTATCAAACATTTCTAACAATTCACAATAATATGCACTACCAACAACTACACTGTTGGATATTTAAAAACTTTCAACCCTTTAGTTGCAATTTTTAAGTTGATGCTTTCTCTCAAGTAAGAATTTTCCAGTTGTAAAGTCTGATATTTTAATAATAAAAAAGGTCATCCTGTAATTTTGTATTAACTATCTCAATATCAGTTGTTGTAAAATTAAAATTTTTTCATTATAACTTATCATAGAATGCATAAGCTCCATCCCCCAGCTATCAAACATTTCCATCAATTCACAATAATATGCATTACCAATCATTACATTGTTTGGATAGTAAAAACTCTCAACCCTTTATGTGCAATTTTTAAGTTGATACATTCTCTCAAGTAAGAATTGTCCAGATGTAGAGTCTGATATTTTAATAATAAACGTTTAAGTTCTTTTAACCTGTCCATATACATACAACTATCATTGTTAGGCATTTGTCTTTGAAAAACATGGAGTGTATAACCATGCTTGTAAGTCACCTGTATAAGAACCTCAATGGTTTGTAGCACCATTTAGTCCATGTAATGAATTCCTCCATTGAGTTGTTACACCTGGTTCTTGTGTAGCAGTATTCACCAATCCAGCAAGTTTAATATGTACTAAATCCGCTATATTAGAAACACCATGTTGGTCCAGGTCTATGCCATGCATCTCAGCTTTACAAAAATGTTTCTTGATTACAAGGAAGGGAAAATACATCACGTCCTCTTTGTCAGCCTACAGGAAGTGAAGTCAAAGACTGGCTCAACAAACCAACCAATCTAGTAAGGTCACCCATGAGGCTACTGGGTAATGTAGTTTTTTTCAGTCTGTCTTCCATTCTGTATTACCAGTGAAGCCATAGCTGCAAACCACACTCAAAACCAATAAAAACAAAAAGTGGCACAAAAGCAGAACAAAGAAGCACTAAAACACAAAACACTGCATTCGGAACACCAGTAGCAGAAATAAGTAGTCTGTAGGCGTAATCCCAAATTCTTTAATAAATCACAACAAGTAAAACACAACAGTTTAGTGCTTTCATTCAAACCCCTTGAACTTCATCAGAACTAAAGACTTCTAGCACAGTATATATACTCAAGTTAAATGATCATTTAAAATCCATTGGGAAAAACCCTTTTTAATAAAACAATCAAGTCGTATTTAAAGATAGAGTACTATTAAAACCAACATGTTAAATATAAACATGAAATATGAAAAATAACTTTAAAAATAAACATGTTTTAAAAACAATGTCTATCACATCAATAGTAACAAACAAAGCGTTATCTAAACAAGGAATCTTATTTAATCTATTAAGAAAAACCCAGGAATCTTTTAGTATTTGTGTCTTTAAGTCAACAGATATACAGGCTTAAATGAAGTAATTTCTATTATTCCAGTTTTAAGACTGAGAGCAGTAAAATAAAATTATGTGCATTCTTATGCATTATTTAAACATATTATTTGTGTTTTTAGGACATTGTTTTTACATATTATTTTTAAGATTTCTCCTTGATTCTTGTGTGGTAGGGTGTTGCACTGGGCTGCGTACTCCATTCTGACAGCAGTGAACTCATAACATAAATTTCTGGGTGGCAGTTATATATATATATGTGTATATATATATATATATATATATATATATATATATATATATATATATATATATATATATGTACAGACACACACACACATATATATATATATATATATATATATATATATATATATATATATATATATATTAGGTCTACTTCTAAATCCTGAAATCCCACAAGACCGAATATTATTTTCGCAAGAGGAAAATAATGAATGGTTGAAATCCAATAGATGATTTTTCACAGGGCATGTAAACACTTGCCTAACATGGGGAAATATGCCCTTTTCCCTACTGTAATGCATCTCCGGAGTTAGTATATATAGTTAGGGGGTTGTGGGGGAGCAGTCCCCACATTGGGGGGGGGATCTGGGTGGCATAGCCCACCACCTAGGTGGGTTTTGCATAGTCCAGTGTGGTTCTGTGAAGTTTTGTGCAAGTGTTTACTTGCCCTGTGAAAAATCAGCCATTTGAGATTTCAAATTATCGTTACTTTCGTGTCACAAAAATAACATTCAGTCTTGTGGGATTTCAGGATTTAGAGGTAGTCCCAAATATATATATATATATATATATATATATATATATATATATATATATATACATATATATATGCATTTATTCATTCATTCATTTGACTGCATGCAGAAATTTGAGGTATATAGTCATAGTCATGCAAATGTCTGTAATTGATGGTTACATCTGTTTGTATTCATTTTTTGTGTGCATGTGAGTGAGAGTATGTGCTCAGATGGGGGGGGGGCAGAGATGCTGTCACCCATCACTGATTTCAAAGAATATCCATGATATTCTGCTTCATATTGTGGTCCGTTCCTTGTAAAGTTTGTGTTTTTCTGGCATGTCAGTAAGGATTGCAGTTATTAAGTAATGACAGCAGTCTGAGTTTTGGAACTAATAGTCTTCGTTAAAGGTATGCTAATACAAACCCTCTTATTCTACTATTTTTTAAGAATATAAAGGCAATAGTTGACCCTCATTTTGATCCTTTGTCCATTATTATTTTTTCACTTTCTTCCTGATTATCGAGCTAAAGGTTGAGCGCTATGTAGGCATGTCATGGTGGGGGGATGCATAATATTGCACGCTGTATTCTGACTCAATGAGCTGAAAATGTACATTTGTTTGTGGCAGTTATTTATGCATTTATTCACTTATTTGATCACAGTCAAATATCTGAGGTGTCAGATCACAGTCATGCAAGTGGCTGTAATTGATGGTCAAATCTGTGTGTGGAGGTATGTGCAGGGGACTGCAGTAAAATGCACTATATGCTTTTAACAGCAGCAAAAAGAAATGTCTGTGTCTTCTATTTATGTATGTAGTCATACATTTGTTGCCAATTAAACATCTGAAGTGTGCACAGCTATACAATTTGCTGCATTTGGTGGGCATGTGTGTGTGTGTGTGTGTGTGTGTGTGTGTGTGTGTGTGTGTGTGTGTGTGTGTGTGTAGGGGTAAATTCAAATATTGTGGCCCATTATCATTTTTATTTTATTACAACATAGTATATGAGGTGTACTCAGTCAATAACGCTGGATTTAATTTCTTGGTACTGGGACTGTCTGAAGTGATTGACACTGTTGTCATTTAAGCATTCATTATTCTGGCTTTGCAGAAGTAGTGTGCATTTGTGTGAGCTAGATATTTTAAACATGATCAGGCATCTGAAGTGCACTCAGTAAATAAAGTGGCTATAATTGATGGCTGTGAGGGGTTTCTATTTGCATGTGTGTGTGTGTGTGTGTGTGTGTGTGTGTGTGTGTGTGTGTGTGTGTGTGTGTGTGTGTGTGAGTGTGTGCATGTGTGTGTAGCTGAGGGGTTACTGTGCATATAAAAAAATCAAACTGGCCATAATTATTTTTCAGTTTGCGTCACACCCAAACTTCGGCATTGTACACAATACATGATTACCTGTTGGCGTCTGGGCAGGATGTGTGTGTGGTATCAGCTGACCTTTAATAGTGCTTGGTTCTCTGGTTGGGTTTTTGGCTGTGATTGCTTATTTGTGTCTTCATGCACTCCCTGTCTCAGACTGTGTTTTATGCAGATTCTGATTTCTTTTCATATAATCTTAGATGTGTAATATACACCTCTGACCATTTGTGCATTTACTTTTAGCCCAACCTAACACCATAGAAGGACACAAAAGATAACTGTCCTTTTTGTGGATACGTTGGAAGGTAGGCACTATTCTCAGATACGATTTACATGTCCTTGCAAGCATTGCCTTTTCAGTTTATTGGGGAAATACACTTTTGGTAGCTTTGATCGTTAAGGTTTAAAGATAACCTATGCTTCCTTGAAAGAAAAAAATAAGCTGAATTTCTTTACTTACTTGATAGTCAGGCCTTCATTGGCGCCAAACATAAAAAAGCTGTAAGCTGCATCGCATATCATCTAGAACCCTCTGGTTTCTGGAGGCCTAGTGTCCTTCTAGACCGGAATTCTATTACTTTCGCCAGACTTATTACAGTGACATTTTGGCCACTTAGGGTGCAATAAAAGGATGGAAGAAAGCCAAAAAGTAAAGCAAAGTGTGAAAAAAAACAAGAAAAAGGTGAACTATCTGAGTTGGGTGGGGTCAGAAAGTGTAGAAAACAGTGGCTAGATAATGGGCAAGTACAGGGAGGGCCGTTATTCTACAGGAGCACCCAACAAGTAATTTGTCTAGGACTTCATTTCACCTAAGGCCTGCCTTATTGATAGCAGTCAGCCATCTGCAGTGTATATAGCCCATAAAGTGGCCATAAAAAGTGGGTATTGAGGTGGTCAGTGGATAAAAGCAACTGAACCTTTGTATTGTTTGATCATAGATCATGATCAATAGCCTGTTGTAACATGGCCCCTCAATTAATTTCACATGTTCAGTTGTTATCTGCTTTGAGGCCACTGTTATCACTGGTCTTTATGGCACAAAAACTATAATCTGAATGTCTTATAGTGATTAATATAAAGTTACTGAATATTAGTATTACTGTGGCATAAACAGCAGTCAGACATTTGAATATGGGCATCAGTAGATGTGTGGACAAGGTTTATTGGATAATGTAATTTTTAAAGATTATGGGCCGGATTTCAAAAGCTGGTTACAGACAATGCAGCACACCAAAGGAAGACCTCAGTGCACCAGCTGCAGATGTGATTTCAGAATCCATGCTGAAATCAGTCTGAGAACTTAATTTATTCAGTGTAAGATTACAGACTCTGTGTACGGCAGTCAGATTCCAAAACACATCATGCACGTCCAAGGCAACTTAAATGGGACAAAGATCAACTCCGACTCTGTTTCTGGAATCCTGTAAAAATGCCATACTGTGACAAAGGAAAGGAATGAACTACAACAGGCTGTGTTACTGCAAGTCTTGGAGGAGGATCTGGCTCTGCATCTTAGACGGCAGCCAGCTAGACAGAGAGCTAGGCTACAACTAAACTAACCGTCATATCAAGAAGTTATTGACAAGTACTGCTTAGACAGACAGCTGGTGCAGGATGTGTGCAACATGTGCATCCTACACGTGTCTGTGAGTAAACTGTGAGGCAAGCTCATATATCTTGAAACAAAATTCTGTCTGAGCCTATGAGTACTGACATCTGGGACATTCCAATAACATATGGGAGATGCTGTAGAAGTCTTACAGACAGCTCTCAGTTGCACCATCACACAATTCCTGGCAGCAATATACAGCTAGGCAGATGAACACATATCCTTTCCATCCTCACCTATGGAGTGGAGAAAGATCGTGTACCATTTCTATAACATTGCCAACTTCCCCAATTTTGTTGGTGCAATAGACTGCACCCACATCCCTAAGTCCCCCATGCAACCAGAAGCAGAAAGATGCATCAGTAGAAAGGGGTGGCAATCCCTTAATTGTCAGGTGGTGTGCACAGCATATGGCAGCACAACATATATCATGGTGACACACCCTGGAAGTTTCCATGATGTTGCCATATGGAGGGAAATTGCTTTGAAGGCTGCATTCCAACATGATGAAATATCTGAGGGACCACTACTGGGTAAGTACAGGAACACAGATAGGATGCAATCTAAATACATTCTTGTTGGCATTATGCATGATAAACAAACAAAATGTTGCCCCGTATAGCTAAGGTTGCCGAAATACCATACAGGTAAGCAAAATGAAAAACTCCTGCGACCAACACGGCTGTATATCCACCGTTTAATAAGCAATGAAAATAACAACAAACAAGGCTAAAAGCAACTGGTAAGTGCTTTCATGGTTCACACAACCACTTCTTCAGACCATGAATAAAACAGCACAAAATCAAATTTAAGAGCCAAAACAGCTAATCACAATTATGAAACACTTGATGATTTATGTAACTCATAACTTATACAGTCATCAAATTTGCCCATACAAACTCAAAAGTAGAACAAAGCCTCTAAAAGGAAAGCACATATCTCAGAAAAGAGAATATATATTAAAAAATCGCCAGTAAATAGTGTGCTTGCCTAATAGCTTGTGGTCGGGAAAAACTCGGAATTTGTAGCTACTAATTGAAAACTAACAAAACTTTAAAAGAACGACTACAGCATAATGTAAAAACCAAAACAACAATATTATGCTAAAAGTAATAAACTAATCAATGTAATAAATATAACTGCTGCTTAGCTACTCTTATCAAAACCAAGAGCATCACCATATTCCAAAACATATGATGTATCAATGTGGGTGTGGTGCTTTCAGTACTGGTTTTATGTGTTAATACCCGGAGGCTTGTCAGCTCTTAACTATATAATCCATCCTAGTTCCTTCACTTCACTTTTATTCTTAATATCACCTCCTCTGGCAACATCAGATACCACTTCTAAGGCAAAGAAACAAAGCTTATGGTTAGTGCTAGAGTCATGACCATGTTACACTAATGCATTACTGAGCTTCAAATTCTTAATATCATTAAGATGCTCGAGAATTCTATCTTTAAAGCAATGATTAGTTTTGCCACTATAGAAAACATGGCAAACCTCACAGAAAGCAAAGTAAACAACATTCCTAGTCAGGCAATTTGCATAAAAAGAAAATTCTAATAAGTGATGTAAAACAGGATGTTCAAAATAACAATTAGAATACAAAAATGTGCAAGCTTTACACCTCCTACAGGGATAAGTGCCATTCCACTCTGAGAGTGGTAAATTATTCCTAGGGTAATTATTCTTATAATACAATTGCCTCTTCAAGATGAGGTTATTGTGAAAAGAAAACCTGGGTACATCCCCAGCAATCTCACTTAATTCCGCATTGGTGAATAAAATGCCCCATTTCTTTTTAATAACATCACATATAAGATAAATGTCACTAGAGTATGTCAACAGAAACTTAGGCCCACTTTTTCCAGCGTGTCCTGAATCAAGACCTCTCTCTACACACAGAACATCTGAAAAAATAAGGTTTCGCTATGGCTGCCCTTTCTCTTTTAACAATAGCTATGCAATCATCTATTTCTCTTACCCCATATCTTTTAGCTATAAAGTCAGACCTCAACTCAGTGATTGCCTTATCAAGTGCAACTTCATTTTTATGCAGTCTTATGACCCTGAGAAACTGTTCATGCAGTACATTTCTATGTACTTGATGGGGGTGCATGCTCTTCTTAAGAACAAGTGAATTCCTCTTAAACGTCTTCCTATACTGTTCAGTTTAAAAGCAGCCAAGCATATCCCTCCTTACCTTAATTTCTAAAAATTCAATAAAATCCAGGAGAACACTTGACACAAAAATGTGTCGTTCAATGAAGAAAGCGTACAAAATCATCAACCAGGACTTGTGTACCATCCCACAACAAAAAAAAAAATATCATCAACAAAATGTTTATAATACACAATGTTCTTTGCAAAAATATTGTTCTTCAACATGACACTCATTTCCCATTGAGCTAAACAAGGCTGGCATAGCTATAAGCCCAAGCTGCGCCCATAGCTAGCCTATCCTCTGTAAATAAAACTCCTCACCAAATAAGAAAACATTATTTTCTAAAATTAGCTCAACCAAAGTACAAATTACTTCCACCTTGGTTGTTGTAAAGACCTGTTTTTCATTCAGTAACATCCTGATCTCAACGCCATCTGCATTCAGGATGACAGTGAATAATGATACTATGTCTTAGGTAACAAACAATAGTTCTCTGTACTGTACCAATATATGTGTCTTCTTTTAGAAATCAACCAAAAAATCTTTTGTGCCTTTCAAAACTGTCTCAGTGATATCAACAATGGGGCATAACTTTTTCTCCACAAATATAGAAAGGGGCTCAGTTACCCAGCCCCTACTGGAGAGAATAGGGCACATAGGGGGCTCAACTGGATCTTTGTGTACTTTTGGGAACCCATAAAGAATGGGAACCACTGGATGCTCAACACAAAAATAATTACATAAATCCTCATTGATCATCCCAGTTTTTAAAAGTAAAACAGGAGAAAAGAAACTTTATCTATAACAGCTGTGGCTTTTTGCTTTGAAATAGCTAAATATGGCTCACCATCTTCAAAAAGTTTCTGCGTACCCCTGAGATAGGCTGTCCTGTCTATCATGACAATCCCACCTCCCTTATCAGCTGGAGGTATCTCCACTCATTATATTCTTTTCAGATTCTGCAAATCCACATGCTCTCCTGGTGTCAAATTCTGAAAAAGAGTTCTATGTTCACGGGAAAGGACCTTGGGAATCTCTTCTTCACAAACCATCTCAAAGGAATCAATAATAGGGTGAAGATTTGGAATAAAAGTACTCGTTGTTTGGCTCGGTGATTAGCTGCTTTGGCTTTTAAATTCTATTTTGTGCTTTGTTTTATTCATGGCTTGAAGGAGCAGTCATGTGAACCGCAAAAGCTCTTACCAGTTGCTTATATTCTTGTTTGTTGCTATTTTCATTGGGTATTAAAAGTTGGATATACAGCTATGTTAGTCACAGGAGTTTTCTTTGTGTTAACATTATGCACGATAAAAATATCGTGCTTCCTCTCCACACAACAGGTGACTGTGGTTATCCACTTGAACCATGGCCTGTAACCCTTTGCAGAAAACCTTCCAACCCTGCAGAAGAGGCCTACAATAGGGCACATGCCACAACAGGAAACACCATAAATCATGTGTTTCATGTACTGAAATCCAGCTCAAAATGTCTGGAAACATCTGTGGGGGGTGCACTGCAATACACACCTGAAAAGGCAGTACAGATGCTTACTGTGTGCTCCATGCTACACAATATGCTAACAACCACACACAGTGGTCTTCCTGCTGCGGGTGTGGGTGAACTGCCCAAGAACCCCAGATGCCTGAAGATGGCATTCTGCAGCTATCAGAGGAGGAGCAGGAAAACACAGGGGCAGAAGAAGCAGGCATGGGCAATAGAGGACGTGACCACAAGCCCAGATTCAGGCAACAAGGCAGCATCTAACACACACCTTTGAGTCATGAAAAACCACATGCACAGACGTACACAGATTAAACATTGATGTTCAGGTGTAGCCCCACCACAGCAGCAGATATTTCATCTAATGTACATTACCTTAGTAGATATACACAATGAACATCAGACATAACAACATAAATATAACATACAACAGTATGAATGTATACAAATCTATCATGGCAGAGACCATCAACTCAGGCCACAAGTTAGTGGTGTATATGTGTAAGGCAGACAGAAAGGGACATATTACTGTGAACCCCATCCCTATCTCTTCACTATCAAATGATGCAAACAGGAAAGGAAGTCAGGACATACTGCAGAACTGTTGTCAATATTACAAGTGACATATAGCAATGTAAACGCATGGCTAAAGTATCACGTACTGAAGTGAGTCACTTAGATCAGTATAATGATAGACTCCTGTGGTATCAGACTTCACAACAACCACAGACAGATGATTTGTCAGTAGTTTGTACAGCAAGCATCATCACCACAGGGTGACACTGACATTAGAGGACATGGTGGATCAACTGTCAGTGTTACTCTAACACTGTCTAGGGTGCCCATACTGACAGCTCATACCAGGATTCTGGCTGTTCCTTCCACATATGGAAATACTTGGCCTGTGTTACACCACAGAGGAGAGTGACGGGGTGATACCAACGTGTGGAGACATACTGTAGGAAGGAGCATGGGTGCAGGTTGACTGTCTGGTCATGACTGCTAAGCCCACACCAGATTGGACAGCAGCAGATGCTAGTTTATGTTGTAGCACAGATATCGATGCCTGATGGGCAAGGGTTGTTCTACTGAGAAGGGGCCTGCCTCTCCCATGTGGCACCTGGCTAAGCACAGTCAGAGCACACATTACCTAGCTCATACTATGGCACTGCTGTCATAATTAGGAATTCAGTGGACCATGCCACAGATTATATGCTTTCATTCTGAGCAGCCAATGCCACTAGGACCTCACTGTGTCTGCACTTCTGTCCTTTGTGCAATACATGCAGCTGTTGTGCTTTACAATCTGTGGCATGGATAAGTGCACAAATATTAAATCCATGACATCACTGGGAATGTTCATTTACTTGTAGCTGTAGGTGGACACCCTCTGACACATGTTCATGCACACCAGCTGTATGCCTACTGCACCAGGCAGTATCACTTGTGGGGGAAATGTCAACATCACTAGCAGACTCAGCATGAGTCTATGGTCCACAGATCTCATCCTGTCCACCATCTGATGTCCGACATTGTCAGAATGACTGGATATGTTTTCTTCCACATCTGCGGCTTCAGTCTCATCCACATGACTATCATCATCTGAGCCAGACTGTATCACCAAATTTGTGTCCTGTGTGTCATGGTCCAAGCTAGCATAGTGAGAAACATCAGATCCCACCTTGGGTTCAGTGGATGGGCTAATGGAAGATGAAGGCAGTGGACATGCTAAAAGGAGAGACAAATGACACAGGTCAGGTAAATGCATTTTTATCACATGCTGGACATCATTACTGACATATGCCACAACTACATAACTTTAATTTTACAGATGGTATGGACTTACCAGGAGGTCATGTCCGAGTGTGGCCCGCAGAACCACTATAACAGGGAGTTGACAATTATGCTACATATGTAACATAAATGACATATGTGAGAAATAGCAACAACACAGCACACACATGACATGTCCTCATGGCAATCTGGTGAAGGAGGTGAGGGCTGAAATGCAGCAATTGTAGGGGAAACAGAGGCAACAGCACAGTATCAGTAAGCACATACTTGCACCATTCCAATGGAGGTATAACACACAGTAGGTAATAAATCCACATAGCAGTTGGTCGTGGCTGAATTGCTGATGGTGGCTGTCCTATGCAGCTGTAGAAGGACACAGTACTAATGGAAGACAACAATAGGAGTAACAGCAATTACATGTAGGAAACAGAGGAAATAGAATACCGGTTGCACCCTCCCTCCATAGTGATTTTGTCTGTCTTAAAGTGGATCCTGGAGTGGGAAAATACAGACAAAGCAAACACAGTCATGTATGCAGGCATAGGTGCATGATGACATATACAACACAGTAGCAGGATATGATGATACATGATGTACAGTAAACATGTTGGCAGTTGGCCCTGTGTATGAAAATCAGTGACATTAATTTCATACAGCGCAGTCATGCTACACAGTGCTGCAGCCTCTGAGCATGCTGGGAAACCAAACGTGGTCTGTCTGTAGATGCACCTGCACAGCTCATGTCTCCAGATGATGTGTTTGTAGGTTACAATGTTAAAGAAATATCAATATGACAGTATACATCACTGGCATGACAGGAGACAGAAGCAATAACAGGTAATGGTCACAGCAACAGTATATGGAGACACTCGCCTGTCATGTCTTGCTGCTGTGCCGAAGTGGATGGACTTATTCAAATGAATTTAGACAAAATTACAAATCTTGCTTGTAGTTTTATGTAAGTACTGAAGTTGTACAGCAACATGCCATTACAATTATGCTCATTGTGGTCAGCATGTGTGCCCCCTTTTGCATGACACAGTTCTGCTGCTGCAGCACAAAAATAACAATATGTGAATATGCATGCAACAATAATCTCTACAGTGGTAATTTGTAGGCAATAATGTTAAGCAAAGTATCACATACATGTGTGACTTGGCACACTTGTTTCTATCACACCTCCAGGTATCCGTCACTATTCATTTGCCATATGCAGGGATGCAAGAAACTCTTTGAGCTTTTCTGGGAGATTCAGTAGGGGGCAGCACTGGTGGCATCACTCAACTGATCATACTGGCATACCCTCTTGAGTATGCATATCCCTGAATGATTATGTCAGAGTACCATTGACGACAAGACTCTCAGGATCTGTTGTGACCTCCCACAGCATTAGTCATGCTGGCATGATCAGTCCACACTTCATACCACAAAACTGCATTTCCTGACTGTCCAAGGAGTGTCTGTCCATGCTAGTGTAGAACATTTATTATAATATAATTTTCCTGTGGTGAAAAATTGCACCCCTAGTTCTGTTTGCCATCTGGAAGACAGCTATATGCAAATGGCTAGATTAATGTTGGGGCCCACATATGAAAATGGGTATGTTGACAGCTTATGTCAATTTACCCTCTATGTTTTCTTGTGCACTGCAAAATTATATGAAATAGTCCCTGTCCTGTATAATAGTGCGACATATAAAACAACATATGTAATATGAAAACAGAAAGCCACGGTGGTGCAGCGGTAGCATTGTCACTTCACAGCAAGAGGGTCTTCCGTTTGATTCTTGGCTGGAGTGCCTTCTGTGTGGAGTCTGCATGTTGTCCCCACAGTTGAGGGCATTCAAAAGACATGCATGAATGGGCATGCCTTCTTTGAAGGTTGGGCGTCAAGCTGGTACCTCGTCACCGTAAAAATATACTGCCAATCATTAGTGGACCGGAGTTCTGCTGTGGCGACCCCTAACTGAGAAAATTCGAAAGAAGAACATGTAATATGAAAACAATGTCTGAATATATAAGAGTTGAAATAACATCATAACTTGTGATATCTGTAGAGCTTACATGTGGGGTTTGAAACCATTGTAGTGGATATCACAGGAGTGGCTGGTCAACACCAACAATGTGCCACATGATCATTGCATTCTGCATGCACTTCAAATTAACATACTACTTATAACATACATGTAAAAAAACAATGCTGGATGACAATCAGACAGATCCTGTATTGTCAATAGATGGTATATAACACAAGTCTAAATAGACGACCTGTGGAAAAAAGCAGTCATAATAACCTGAACTGCTATACATAAATAGCTGTATCAATACAATCAACAGTGAGCAGTCAATGCTATCCCCATTACATCGGTATGAGATAAAATTCAGTGATAACTACTCTATATTACTCTTAGAAGAAAGTATCTGCACAGTAGCGATTGAAGAAATTACAAAAAAATTTTGGAAAGCCTCATTATCTCTAATCATATCATAGACAGTACAAGGTAATCAGATGTAAACATGGATATAGTTTTACTGAGACACTATTTATAGTACATGTTTTACTAAGCATCAGTGAAAAAATATCCATAACATAAGTACAACCGCATACTACATAGCAATGTATGTATACTGTCATAATACATCAGTTTCCATAACTATATCACAGATTGTACAGAGTCACCAGCAATACATACAGGTGTTTTGTTTGTGCATCCTTATGTACTGTTCACTGGTGCTCTGTACAAGCGCATATATGGAATCCATGCTTGTTAGTGATTCTGCAGTACCTACGTGTATGCATACGGGTCAATCCTACACCCCTCCAGTAAGTTACATACATTTTGTGTTGCAGACAAATTTCCCTAAAAGCATCAATTTAAACATGTACATATACATTTTAAGGGGTAATAATGCCATAGATATATAAGGAAAGAATCCTACCCCACCTCAATGCTAGCAGTGCAACATTTCCTTTACAGCTACCTGTGAGTCAGACATACCTGAAATCAAGACCTATAACACAAGCACATAACACATAACACAAGCACTCGGGTCACTCCATGGCAAGTACAAATATGACACAGTCATTGTCCATGCTGGTGTGAACGACCTGAGACGTACCTCCCTGGACTACATGAAAAGAGACATAGAGGAGCTCTCTGATTATGTAGCCCAGGCAGGTATGACCCTAACCCTGAGCAGTATCCTTCCTTCAACAAGAATGATGCCACAATATAGAGACAAGATGATCAGCTTTAACAATTGGCTTAATGTCTGGTGTCATTCAAAGGGGATCCAGTGTCTGTCTGTCTGGGATGACATGCTTGACAAGCCAGTCTGCTTCGAGGGCGGCTTGCACCTGTCACCCTGGGATTCGGATATTGGCTAAGGCTCTTGCCACCCCATAGTGCCTTTTTAGGCAAGGCTCAAATTCTAAACCTACCACCCTAGAAAACAAAATGGAAAGAAACTGAGGGTAATGCTGCTCAATGCCAGAAGTCTAAATCTCAAAATGCATGCACTCGAGGCCCTTCTCAGTATGGAGAACATCGATGTCTGTGCTGTAACTGAAACCTGGTTCAAGGCTCCTGAGAGCACCCCGGCACTATTAGGTTTTACCTCATATCATGCATTCCGGCCCCAAAACCCGGACCACACCACAAAAGGAGGGGGTGCATCCATATTCATAAAGGATACCCACACCTCCAGGTTGGTGGCAACACACGAAGCTTCGGAAACCATCCAGGTGCAACTAACTATAGGCAAAACGACTCTACAAATT
The DNA here is from genome assembly GCF_019279795.1 of Protopterus annectens. Lineage (NCBI taxonomy): Eukaryota > Metazoa > Chordata > Ceratodontiformes > Protopteridae > Protopterus > Protopterus annectens. The sequence continues at coordinate 1,122,139,079 of NC_056743.1, forward strand.
GTAGCATGCTACAGGCCACCCTCTCAAACTCAGGAACCCCACACAGCCTTTCTGAAGACACTGGAGGGTATAAATGTATCTCCAAACACCATCATATTGGGTGACTTCAACTACCTGAATATAGACTGGGAACATTACTCAAGCCCTAACTTTCTAGCCCAACGGGTCCTGGAGTTCATAAATTCAAATGCCATGGAACAGCTAGTCACTGTTCCCACGAGAGGAGAAAATATACTAGATTTCATTATCACAAACATGGGGAAAAATGCCCCACACCGGAAGTATATCCCTCATTGGTGAGATCTGATCATAAACTAATCTCACTGGAAATCCACATGCCGCCCCCACCCCAAACAAAAAAGACCACAGTGAAGAACTTCTCTAAAGCAAACTTCACACTACTCAGGACTGGTGTGGTATCCTTCAAGGCCCCTGAGACAGTGGAAACCACAACCCAAGCTGTGGAAGCCCTTACAAATGCCTTCTATGAACACCTCCAGGACTGCATGGATCAGGCAATCCCAAATAAAACCAAGACTCTTTCCACAAAGGGCAAACGTCCAGTCTGGTGGACCCAGCCATTAACAAACTTTACAATAAGAGGAGAAAGCTATTACATGATAGAACAAAATCCATAAAAGGAAGTCACCCCTGATCATTATTAGTAAAAAATACGAGCACTCATAAAATCAACTAAGGCCAATTTTGAGAGAAAAATTGCCAAGGATTCAAAGGACAATCATAAGGCCTTTTTCAGCTATGTTAGGAACCTGGGTGGAAACTCCCAGATATGCTCAGAATTAGTCCAAAATGATACAAAATCACTGAACCCACAGACATTGCCAACATACTGGCAGACAGGTTCAGTGCAAACTTCACCCCCTCCCCCTAAAGGAGAGATAACTATCTCAGTGGAGTGTAGCCTCCCAGACATCTCAAATGCACAGGTGGCTGCTCTCTCTAAAGCTAAAAACACAGCATCAATGGGACGGATGGTGTCCCCGGCTGTGTGCTACACGAGCTAAATGAGGAATTAAACCCGCACATAAGGCAGCTGTTTAATCTCAGCCTTACCACAGGATACGTGCCCAAGGGTGGCGTCGGCAACTGTGGTCCCACTCCACAAAGCGGTGCCTCTCGGACCCTGGTAATTACCGCCCCATAAGCAACAAGTCTAGTCTGCAAAGCTATGGAGAGGATCATAATGGAGCTCATAAACAAAGATATAGGGGACTTGCAGACATTGGACCCGACCCCCAAAAAGGGGTTTTTTGGGGCCCTTCATCCCCCAAGGGAAAAGAAATCCATTTCCTTTTTTTTTTTTTTTTTGGGGGGGAACCCCTTTTGGTCCCCGGGGAACTTCCCTTCCCCCCCAAACCCAAAATCACCCAAAGGCCAAATTTTGAAAAGGGAAGGGGGAAAGGCCCAAAGGGTCCCAAATTAACCCGGGCCTTTAAAACCTTTGAACCCTTTGCCCCAAAGGGGCCCCCGACAAAAAAATACCCCTGCTGCAGCAAAAAAATAACAATAGTGAATATGCATTGCAACAATAATCTCTACGGTGAATTTGTAGGCAATAATGTTAAGAAAGTATCACATACATGTGCCGACTTGGCACACTTGTTTCTATCACACCTCCAGGTATCCGTCACTATTCATTTGCCATATGCAGGGATGCAAGAAACTCTTTGAGCTTTTCTGGGAGATTCAGTGGGGGGCAGCACTGGTGGCATCACTCAACTGATCATACTGGCATACCCTCTTGAGTATGCATATCCCTGAAGGATCATGTCAGAGTATCATTGACGACAAGACTCTCAGGATCTGTTGTGACCTCCCACAGCATTAGTCATGCTGGCATGATCAGTCCACACTTCATACCACAAAACTGCATTTCCTGACTGTCCAAGGAGTGTCTGTCCATGATAGTGTAGAGCATTTATTATAATATAATTTTCCTGTGGTGAAAAATTGCACCCCTAGTTATGTTTGCCATCTGGAAGACAGCTATATGCAAATGGCTAGTTTAATGTTGGGGCCCACATATGAAAATGGGTATGTTGACAGCTTATGTCAATTTACCCTCTATATATTCTTGTGCACTGTAAAATTATATGAAATAGTCCCTGTCCTGTATAATAGTGCGACATATAAAACAACATATGTAATATGAAAACAGAAAGCCGTGGTGGTGCAGCGGTAGCATTGTCACTTCACAGCAAGAGGGTCTTCCGTTCGATTCTTGGCTGGAGCGCCTTCTGTGTGGAGTCTGCATGTTGTCCCCACAGTTGAGGGCATTCAAAAGACATGCAGATTTGAAGGTTGGGCGTCAAGCTGGCACCTCGGCACCGTAAAAATATACTGCCAATCATTAGTGGACCGGAGTTCTGCTGTGGCGACCCCTAACTGAGAAAAGTTGAAAGAAGAACATGTAATATGAAAACAATGTCTGAATATATAAGAGTTGAAATAACATCATAACTTGTGATATCTGTAGAGCTTACATGTGGGGTTTGAAACCATTGTAGTGGATATCACAGCAGTGGCTGGTCAACAACAACAATGTGCCACACGATCATTGCATTCTGCATGCACTTCAAATTAACATACTACTTATAACATACATGTAAAAAAACAATGCTAGATGACAATCAGACAGATCCTGTATTGTCAATAGATGGTATATAACACAAGTCTAAATAGACGGCCTGTGGAAAAAAGCAGTCATAATAACCTGAACTGCTATACATAAATAGCTGTATCAATACAATCAATAGTGAGCAGTCAATGCTATCCCCATTACATCGGTATGAGATAAAATTCAGTGATAACTACTCTATATTACTCTTAGAAGAAAGTATCTGCACAGCAGTGATTGAAGAAATTACAAAAAAATTTTGGAAAGCCTCATTATCTCTAATCATATCATAGACAGTACAAGGTAATCAGATGTAAACATGGATATAGTTTTACTGAGGCACTATTTATAGTATATGTTTTACTAAGCATCAGTGAAAAAATATCCATAACATAAGTACAACCGCATACTACATAGCAATGTATGTATACTGTCATAATACATCAGTTTCCATAACTATATCACAGACTGTACAGAGTCACCAGCAATACATACGGGTGTTTTGTTTGTGCATCCTTATGTACTGTTCACTGGTGCTCTGTACAAGCGCATATATGGAATCCATGCTTGTTAGTGATTCTGCAGTACCTACGTGTATGCATACGGGTCAATCCTACACCCCTCCAGTAAGTTACATACATTTTGTGTTGCAGACAAATTTCCCTAAAAGCATCAATTTAAACATGTACATATACATTTTAAGGGGTAATAATGCCATAGATCTATAAGGAAAGAATCCTACCCCACCTCAATGCTAGCAGTGCAACATTTCCTTTCCAGCTACCTGTGTCAGACATACCTGAAATCAAGACCTATGTGCACACAGCACTTAAGTCCCATTTGCACCATACATAATTAATGAGGTTCATTAACATTCAAGGTTTTGGAATCCCATTTGTGCATGTCCACAAAACTTCTCGAAATTTGGTGCATTAATCAATAGCTCGGCATAATGAGAAGGTGCTCCATGCAAATACCCAATAGGTATCATTAAACAGGACCATATGTAGCACATGCATTTTACTCTACAATGTTCTAAAACCATCCCATAAGTGTCACTTTTAAATTGTCATTTTGATACATTTGCAGATCAGACCATCCCTACTTGTGAACTGAGTAGGACCTCAAAGAGCACTTTTTGGAAATTTGATGTCTTCATATTATCGTCAACATGGCTACTTCAAGGAAGCTTCTATGTGTCCAGGCATCCAAATGAACCAAGGAAGAGACCACCCAGATGCTGACCATTTACACTGGAGTGGAACATCGTATGAGAGCCAGACCACCCAAAGAACTTCAGTATGATCGACATCTAGAATTGGATTGAGCGAGCACCAAAGTCACACTGGAATCTACCTGAATGGAGTGCAGGTTTGCCACCATTACAGTGACTTATTGAGGATATTCACTGGAGAGTCACTGAGGTGTGGAGACAGCCAGAGGATCCCACAGTAAGTGTCTTAATCCTAGGTGTACCTGTACATTCCTGTGGAAGTCACAGATATAGCTGTGCCCATTCATCAGACATATTCCTTTAAAACTCATTACCTAGCTGCTCTGACACTTAGCTCATCTGGATAATCAGGAAGGCAAGGTCACTGTTCTCCTTGTAATTATGGGTTTGATTCTCATGGTGGTTATTTCTTTAATATTGTTTATCATGCGCATACTATTGAACATTAGACTTGTTTGTTTTCCAACATTTTCAGTACATCATTTTACACATCCAGTATTGCCGTGTGTCAGTGACACCTATAGTGCCTAGGATGCTGATGACTATACCTTTCTCTGTTATCTATAATACTCTGAGACTATCATATAGTATACTTCAGTATGTGTGAATACTGAGTCATACAAACATCTCCTAGTCAACTCTGCTTTACAAAATGAATATCATTGTTAAATACCTGTTTGTTGAACACATTAATGTAAGACCACTGCAGGTTTGAATGTCTGCCATATGCTGTATGTTGTAAAACTTGATGCTGTGTTGCAGTTGTGTGGAGCATACAGGCCTATAACATTTAGGTGTGGAATGGTTCTGTATTCCTCCATTATCCACAGGAATATGGAGACACACATCTAATAGCAGTTTGTTAATAAGGAAGGTATTGTGCTGTATATTAGCTGAACCTATTAAGAAAGTGGCCAACATATATATATATATATATATATATATATATATATATATATATATATATATATATATATATATCTATAGTTATATCATGGCTATCATGGCTACCTGTGGGTTCAAATCTTTGTAGGGGTTATCTTTCATTACATTTTGATCTGTGTGTCTGTTTAAACATTTTGAAAATGCTTCTATAGATGCTTACAGTTATTTTGTACATGCTTAGACCTGTAGCATTTATTTGTCAGGTTTCTATGAATATCTCTATTATCCATAATTTCTCTGCTAATAGCAGCTAGTTTACTAGAATTTTATGTGCAAAGCTTTGACCATAGTGGGATATTTCTGTATACCTGTGGTATGAATCTCAATCAATAAGCGAATAATTCAGACATTATCAGTGACAATCAGAGATACATTTTCTATGTTACTACTATTACTGTGTGACAGTGACAGTATACATGAATGTGGAATATGATAACATGGACAAAGTGCATATACTGTATACCTCTGACATTGTTTAGTCACTCTAATTTACCACCCTTCTCCTATTGTTATTTGGAGGGGGAGAGAAGGACACATATACAGTTTGATTCTAAATCAGGGACATCCCAAATATCAAGGTTGTTTGTGATGTATAATTTCTTATGTTACAAGAAAACCTATGTAGATATATTTTGCCCTCCTACATAAACTACAATCTGATGCCTGTGATGAACAGGAATGCATAGCTGTCTGTTAACAGCAGCTGTGTGTTCTGTGAAAATGTTCTACAATCTGGGCTATGAAATGTTGCAGTTGTGTTTTTTTTGTTGTTGTGATCACTGTGCTGACATGCAAGCAGACTTGGATATTTTGGTTTACGAATGCACAGCACAAGGTGAAAGTTAAACTATAGTTTAGCCATCTTGTAATGTGGAACCCTTGATCCAAGTAATTACTCCATCCCTGCAGTCATACCTCTAATTTGTTTAACTGCAGTTACTCCATGCAGTCATAGCCAAGATGGATTAGCTATGTTAGTAGGTGTCAGGGTATAGTGTGAACATAGCTAAGCCTCACAGGCTTGAATTTCAGGTACTCTAATCTGTGTTTATTAGTCTTCCAATGTATAAAATATTGTATGTGACAGCAAAAAAAACAAGTATGCAGATTCTATGCTGTTATTCAATGTAAAAGGTAGAGAACATGAACTGCTCACTGTACTTCACTGTTATTTACACATAACTAGACTTTGCCATTCATACATGCTTTTTACTTAGTGCAGGTGACAAAGAACAAGTGAGGAACAATTCTTTGTGCATCAAGCAGATGCACAAGATGGAGGAGCAATGTAAGGATAAAGGTATGTTTCATACATTTTCCCATTTTCTCTACCTAGAATAGATCTGAAACTTGTTAGAGGACTGCCTTGGTTTGCATTTCTATGCATACTACTATTGTAAGACTACCCAGCATGCATCTGTAAGATAACTATAATAGTCATACAATTCCTGGGATTAGCAGTATGCATTTCATATGAGTTAGGAACAAGCCAAGTTTGCTGAAGGTAACATTATTAATTGTATGTCATAACACAGATGCAGTCAGTTATGTGTAACTTTCACAGTGCCTTTGATTGTGATATTTTACATACAAGTTAATATTACTTTGCCTGCTGTTTGTACAACAGGTGTTGTTGGCACATTTGTATGTCTGGCTGTAGTGCTCAGTGACTGCCCTGTGGTTCATAGCCTGCCTAGTCACATACTGAATGGGTGTCTTCTTCCACAGTGTTCAGACTGTTGTTGGCGGAATATGTCTGGCATGCACTTCACTTTAACATGAGCAATGCTTCTTCCTACAAGACTGTTGATGCTTTAGTTACAACACATGTGTATCTTGTATTTAGGGATAGTTGGGCACATAGCCATTCCTGTTCTTCATTTATATATCTTTTTGTTACAACCCTGATCAGCTTTACAATGTTTGCATTTTGCAATGACATACATACTAATTACTAAAAATGTATGTAGGGCATGGATATGTTTGTTTGTATGACATATCCTATGGGTTGATATGTCACATGCTGTCACTGTGTTTATGTTTGTCCATTATTTCTAGGGTGATGTGTTGTATACCAAATATTTGATGATGTTGTTCTATCAGCCAATGACCATGTTACATTGCTTATCTCATTTGAATATAGCTTTTATATTTCTTACTGAATTGACATCTCACTATATCTTCATTGTAAAATATGTTAATTGGTGGTTGTTTACATGACTCATTACTTGTACAGATGCCTGGGCTACAATTGTGGGTGACTCACGTAGTCACACACAGACATAAATGTGCAAGGCACAGATACAAGACAGGAATTATGGCAATAGTAATATTCTCTCAGTCTGCTTACCATTTTAGTGAGGAATACCTTAAGTATTTCCAACTACAGGTCACAGTAGTTGTGTTATATTGTCAGTTTCATAGTAGTCTAACAGAGTAGCACTGGTTTTGAAATGTAGACACATATCAGGGTTGCATACCACAGTGTCATCTGTTCTTGTCTTCAAATGTCATGATATCAAATGTCATGATATCTACATGTGCTGGTTGTGCACGTTTGTCATACATAATGATGGCTGGTAAGCAATTGTTCAGGTAATGGCAGGATTTCCACAGATAAGCTGTGCTATGCATGCCATGTCATGGTCTGCAGTAACCTGCTGACCTTCTGTGATGGATAGTATATCTGACATGGGCCTCTATTGAAATCATCCATAACTATAGATAATAGGATATATGGAATGTGTTGTGTGCATGATTATCCACCTGCTATCCTCACCTGTTTTTATTATACTCCTTATACATAATCCTTTTAGGCCATATAATCTGAGAATGTGCTTTTAATGGCATCTGTAATGTATGGTGATATACCTTTCTTCTTATAAGCAGAGATTATGTTAAGAGTTATGTCTCTTACATTTTGTATGTGCATATCAGTTTGTGTTTCATGACAGTCGTGCTTTGCACAGAAATGTGCAGCCTGATAGACATGTTGTTTTCATTGTTATGGTTTTGATTCATGACCTACATTGACTATGGGCATACCATAGTTTAATGTGTAATACTGAATGTTTTCTGCCTGTGCATTGTGTCACAGTGGGTATGTTATGTACTCATTGAGTTGCAGATATGCATATGTACTTTCTTGTCATGTGATTCATCTTGACTTAGCATGGGACCCATGGATGCTCACCCATCAGATGTTTGAAATGAGCGCATGCGCATGCTAGACCACTGCCCATTTCCTGTGATGACAAGGATGGCATTGATGGAGCCAATGATGATGATGAGGAAGGACCTGGACATGCATATGACATCATCCTTGCTGTACCCCGGAGGAGATGCTACCCACCACCACCACCACCAGACAATTTTCAGCATCAGATCTAGGACATGATGACTAATGTCTTTCAGACATATGAAGGATCTGAAGGGGAATTTCTTCCAGTATATGGCATGGGCTATTAGATCATTTGTAATGTTCATCCCCATCAGGTTGGACTCTCATGATCATAAATATTGTCTGTGTGATCTACTTGTGTACTACTGCCACAATGGTGTTTGCCATATAAGCAACTGGACTGTATAGGCACACTTGTGCATGCTTAGCATATTGCTGCCATGCTTATGTGATACATGGCCAACTGTACACTGCAGATATCATGTGACATTTTGCATTATGTTGCACCTGGTGCATGACACAATTACCACATTAGACATGCAGTCTTCATGCTGATGTCCATGGGTTTCTGCACTTGGTGCATACATTGTTCCATGTCAGTAGGTGTCATAGTCATTACGTGTGTGTGTGTGTGTGTGTGTGTGTGTGTGTGTGTGTGTGTGTTTGTGTGTGTACTTCTATTCATGCAGTGTAGCATATTGTTGTTATGGCCAATGCATTGTGAACCTTTTTGTCACAGTTATGCATTTTGCAGTTTATATGCTGCTACTGAGGCAAGAATTCTACATTATACATATGTGAGATTGACAGCAACTTGCAAACATTTTACCCATACTTCACAAATAACACAGTGAGATGAGTATGATTTGTGGGTTCCCATGTCATGTTTATTTAACATAAGGACATGTCCTTGCCTCTGTGCTTTGTATGACACTTATACTACTTTCACACTGGGATGCTGGCTTTCTGTGTAGTGTATATTGACAATGATGGTGCTATGTTGTATTATTTAACTGTGTCTGCTATATATGAGCAGTCCTACTTTACAGAATGCATAGACTATCACTGTATCATTCATGTATGCAGTGTGGTATTGCTGATTTATATAGTAACATTAAAGTATGCCTTTGTTGGCCTATGTTACACTTCCACATGCATTGCTTATTCACATACATGCCCATATTTTGGCAACCAGTGTGCATATGCACTAATTTATGTACATATCTCTTCACATATTCCAATCAGTAGAGAAACCCACTGTACCGTTGGACTGTGAACATTCATTAAATCCATGTTTATGTGCTGTACTGTTGTTCACAGGACTGTCCTTTGCTCAGTCATACCCATGCTCAGTGATATATATATATATATATATATATATATATATATATATATATATATATATATATATATACACAAACACAGGTGTTCCACATGTTGTTGTTGTTGTTGTTGTACATTGGCATGGCATTATATATGTGCATGTGATACAGACTCTTAGCATGTTCACCTATGCCTCTTGCTGTTAGATGACTATGTTGTGTGTGCAATTTCTACATGGCTTTTTTTATTGCTGTCAGCAATGCAGTCAACCCATGTGACATACTGTGGCCATTGGCTTCAATGCAGCTTGGGCTGACTTCATCACTGCCCTATGTGCTGTACACATGGATTTGCAAGTTGTCCCCTTACACAGTGTTACCCTGCTTTATCATTTGCCTACTTAGCTTTGCCGGCATATCCTCTTTGATGTGGCCTATGTTGTCCAACTCCCTTCCCCCTTTGTAGGTATGGTATGTATCTTGCAAATATGCATGGTATATGTTAAATGTCCCCTGAATTGTCATCCATTGTCTTATAGTTGCATTGTTAGAAGATCAAATTGTGCCAACCCTCTGGCCATTATACAGATGCAGCACATATGCTCCCAAGTTGCTGGCTACTGCTTTCATTGCATCCTTGTTCCTGTTATACTGTGTATTAGGTATTCCCCAGAGTAACTTTTTGTACTTTATGTGTGCAACCTGATAGTATTTATATAGCATTAATTGTAGATTTCATAATTTTATATATATGGATCTATGTCAAAACAATTAATTACCATAACGTCAACTCATGTAACAGCAAGATAACTTCAGTGAAAATTTAAATGAACAAACTCCTGGAACGGCATATTTCACCTCTAGAAATCTAACCACTTGGCCACCAATAACTATAGTAAAACAAAAAACAAAGCAAATTAAACCCCCCATGTGGGGGGCTACATCCCCACATATACCAACTCTGAGATTGCACTACAATGGAGAAAAGGGCAAAGTTCACCATGATGGCAAAGTGGTTAGTTTCCCAGAGGTGAAGTACGCTGTTCTGGGAATTGGTTCATTCAAATTTTCACTGAAGTCGTCTCGCTGTTATGCGACTCAGTGCTATGGTAATCCAAGGATTTAAAGGGTAAGGGAATCCATATATATATATATATACATATATATATATATATATATATATATATATATATATATATATATATATATAGAGAGAGAGAGAGAGAGAGAGAGAGATAAAACATATTCTAAGTTCACTAATGAATATTTGCATATTACAGATTTATCTGCAACTTATGCACATATATTGGTAAAATGCGCAAACCTTACAGAAAAAGCAATCTATTAAAATGCATACATTGTAAAGGACAAAGCACACTCTACTCCTGTATGATAGATAGGTGTCTATGTAACTCTCATAAGTATTCCAGAGTTACATTTCGCACTAATATGCATTTGGTGAAGGATGTTATTCAGCTCTTCTGTAAAATCTTTAATTCTAGCAGACATTCAGCATTTGCAAAAGCAATTTCCAATAAGTCGTGTTCAATGAGCTGAACTTTGACAGTGAAACATTGTTACAATTAAATAGATGAAATCAATGCATTTGTCTTGCAGTACATAGAGCCAGTTTCTAATTTTAATTAAATTAATATAGAACATCTGGATAATTCAGAAACAGTAGTCTTTTTCCATATTTAACACTACAACAACTCAGTTATTAAATTAAATGAACATTTGAATAAAAAATTGTGAAGTGATATTAAATAGCTAGTGCATTTTCATTTGACTTTAAGTTCTTTGATTTTTAAACTTTATGATATAAAAAATGTATCAGTTAAAATGGGCTGATGAGAAGAAATATGCAGAGTTCATAAAGTAAAACTATTGTTGCCTCTAGTTCAACTATCATTAAAGTATGAGTCCTGTTTTAAGTGAATGTATATCAGAGATCTTGTGTTGGGAATCATGGGGTAGTACTGTCCTACCACAATATGCAGCACACTAATATCAGTTTTCCTTGGACTTGAATATGTAGACCATAAAAATGTGATTCAGAATTGGTTCAAGTATTAAACATTTCTTTAATACTTTCAGTAGCCTTAACCAACTCTGTCAGCATAGAGGGAGAGAGGCCTTAGTACAACCTAGGCAATCCACTTCATTTAGTCGCCTGACAACATGATGGATCCTACATGGAGGAGAAGAGGGTTAATGAGGCTTAGCCAACTTGGCAGTCTTTGAGAAGTGGGGTGGAAAATGTACCTTTGCGTGCTCTCCACGAATGAATCCCTTATGAAGGCCTGGAATTGCACAGAGGGTGTTTTCTGAAAAGTGGGTAGTAGCTCCATTGATTCGATAGGAAGTATGGAAATACACAATGTAGGCCCGCTACATGCCTAACCCTTTGGACACTATGAGCAGGCACAGGGATGGTATGACTTCATAAAAAATAATGTTCTGCCACAGACATGATGGATCCTGCACCCTCTTCACCAGACTTTTACCCCAAGAAATGTATGGGTGATAGGGCTCCAACTACAAGGAATGAACAGGCCTTTATGTGACTGGAATAAATGTTTGAGTGGTCACCGAAAGGGCTTGGGTTAGCAAAACAAAGTATCATCAGCACTCTTGATGCCTGTTATGGAACCCATAAACTTGAAATACAGACGTACCTCTCAAGCTTTTCATGTAAGAGATCGGGACAAAGTCTAAAATAATGTGGGAAGAAAGGACCGAAAATAATAACAGATTTTAAATACTGATCTTACAAATTTCGAAAGTTGCTATAGTAACATGGTTTGTGTTGGCATGCATTTTTCTGAAGGGTATGAAGTCTGAAACTCAAATTTATGTCACTATTTAGTGACTTCAGTCCTCAGTGATTTACTACAAAATCACAAATTTTAAGTGGGACAGATGAAAAATATAAGTGAAAAATCTGGGCATTCTATGAAAATCGGGACAGTTGAGATGTATGAGTGCAAAAAGAAAATAACGGTTCTACAGAAATAATGTTTAAGGCCTAATAGTGTTGAATCAAATGTTGATAAGCTTTATTCAAAAGTGGTATACCAATGTTGCTTTTTCTTTTTTATGTAATCTTTTAGTACTTTTCATGTAAGAAACAAGATACTACTAACAATTTAAAATATATATTTGGTAAGGAAATAATCGCTTGTTTCAGAACAGCATTTCAACAAGTATTTGAAAAACACCCATGTAAACATTACATCCATGGAGTTATGCGAGTCCATAATTGCTGAATCTTTTTCTAACCCTGGGCTAGGCAGAAGCTTTGTGGTTACTACATACTCTGTCTTAAATAGGATTCCAATCATTAAAATCTGAATTAATCTCCAGTCCTTCATCCAGCCGTCTATCACTATCAAACTACTTCCACCTAATGTGTTCTAACTAGACATTTTTCACATCTGTTGCTGTCCTAAGTATTTCGGCTCTATATACTGATCCTGTACTTTGGCTTTTGGAAACTTATTTGACTTCCATTGTTAGATAATTTGCTTCATCCCTAATACCAAATATTTCAAAATATGTCACCCTCCCAATAATTAATTCTGTCTCCTTGTGGATTCCTGAAATGTATTTCCATGATAATGAGGACTGTAACTGTTAACAGACTTAAACAGTACTCCTCTGTCTACTGGCCAAAATCCTAAAGCCTCGGGTCCTTGAGTAGTAAAGAAAGGATGGCTAGTTTCTTTCCCTCTACAACTCCTCTAATAAATGCAAGCAGGGAAAATGGATTTTTACTTATTTGTCTATAGTATCCCATCACATGGATGAAAACAGTTGTCTCAAATTCTGTAGAAAATTACCCAATTTAATATCTTCAGTCTGTGTTTGAAACTTTGTTACACTTGCCTGGCAGTTTGCATTCATCAGTAAGATCTTGATTTGATTTAGATGTACTTTATTAAAACAGTGCTGGATACTAAATTTTCCTTTCTGTCCATTGTTGTATATTTGTTTGCTATAGACACTGCTTGCATTATTTTGAAAGGTATACTGGAGTATACATGTGAATGGTCACTGCTGAGAAAAGACCCTACTTTCCCATTATCCCAGTGTTAGAGTACCTCTTTGGCAAGTCTATAATCACTGGTGAATTTTGTCTTTTCCCCCATTTTTTCTATCGTGATTACCCTCTAAATAATTCATAAGCTGTATCTCTCCTGTCTTGACTTTGTATACCAGATGAACACTCAAAACATTGAGCCGGGCTACCTGGATGTAACTTCTAATTCAAGGAATCTCCAATCCCACTGCCTCTTTCATTTACTACAATGTGTCCAAACCTATTCTGAAGTTTCCTTTCTTCACAAGATATGCCTTACTTTATTTGGAAAGTGTTTGTGTGACTTTCTTTTCATCAAAGAAGGCAGTGCATCCAGTTTGCCCCTTGGCCAAGAGTCATGGCAGGAAGAGATTTCTAAAAGTTTTGCCCTCCATTCAAATAACTGTCAACCAGGATACATCAGTATAATATGTCAACATGTGGGCCGATGCTACCAGTGCTCACAATGGCTATAGGTTCACTGCATCACTGATAACCCACACCACAAGGGAATCCATTTACAGTATTTTTTCTACTCATCAAAGGAGTTTTTCTGTTTTAATTGTAATGCTGATATGTTGCTCAGTTACCATAGAAACACATCTGCATGGAATGGAGATTAGTGCAGTCACAAGAACTACTCCAAAAATATGAATATAATTTACTCCCATAAGTAACCTACTTGAGAATGATCCATAAAAAGTGGGATTGATGTTTCTGAATTGCATATTATCCTGAATTGTCATTTACATCTGTACTCTATGCATGAAGTAACATGCATATACACTGGGGTAAAACCTCATATGGTGAATTATCCCATTTTGTAAAATCTTTTGGGAATTGCAAAAAGGTTTTGGTATGTCATTCTATGGTTTACTGCCCTACTTTATAGTGCCTGATATTTATGAGCAGCATCCATTTTCTCAGGCTGTTGCTGAAACTTATTAAGATTTAAATAAACTTTTGTTCATGAATATTAATATGCATGACCATTACTATTATTTGAGCATTTATTCTTTTATTTGATTTTAATGAGTAATCTGAGGTGTACAGCATCAATACAATGGATGTAATTGGTGAGCACATCTCTCTCTTCAAGGGTTACAGTGATTTGTACTGTGTTTGCCTTACATCACTTAGTAGCAAGGAGGAAGTCTGTGAATGAAACAAACTGATTAAAACTGTCATTTGATCACAGATAAACCACCAATAATCTGGGTTGGTACAACTTATCTGTGTTTAAAACAAGCTAAAATTACTATGAACATTATTATTGTATTTGCTCACAACTGGAGATCTGAGGTGTATACAGTCAAGAAAGTGGATGCATAGCTATACTGAGTGGATCGATGGATGGAATTGCCTGACCTTATTTGTTGTTTAATCCCAGTTAAATAGTCATTCAGCTGACATAATACAGCCCTTATCAATTCCTGTTAGCTTCACGTATTCAGTTGCTTCCTGTATCCTCCTTCATTACTGTCACCAGCTGACACTGCATACAAGCCTCCTGAATGTCATGTAAGTTCCAAAAAGATATATTTAATTTAGAGATTTCCTTAAAGAAATAAAGTTGAATTGTATATGCCTACCAGACTCCCCAGATGGATGGAGAATATTTAGCTCAGAGTAGAAATATGAAATATTGACAACTGCACCATTTGGAGGATACTGTAGTAAACTTTCAAGCTAGAAGTTTAAAAGATTTAATGATAGCAATACAAATAAAAAAGGACAGCTTACCCTTATGGACCTAATCCTATTAGATTCTACTAAGGCTAGTTGAAAACATTCAATTTCAATGAAAATTCCCAACTCAATAATCAAAAATCAATTAAAAAGTATTCACAAAAATGTTCTTAGGTCTACAAAATATTGACAACTACACCATTTGGAGGATACTGTAGTAAACTTTCAAGCTAGAAGTTTAAAAGATTTAATGATAGCAATACAAATAAAAAGGACAGCTTACCCTTATGGACCTAATCCTATTAGATTCTACTAAGGCTAGTTGAAAACACTCAATTTCAATGAAAATTCCCAACTCAATAATCAAAAATCAATTAAAAAGTATTCACAAAAATGTTCTTAGGTCTACAAAAATATTCAGTAACACTTGCAGTAGATCTACTGATCTACCTCTGCCCTTCACAAATCTGAACATTTACAGTTACATTTAAATGAATATGAAAAAACAAACTCTGAGGCCTACAATCTAAGCTATTACTTTATCACAAAAATCTTTGACCACCACAAGGTTCACACTACTTATTTGCCAAACCAGGAAAGTCATACCATAAAGTACAGGCGTGCCTTCCTTGGGGAGTTACTGCACATCTCTGAACAAGTAATAATGCAATCCAGTTTAAACTGCTATGGGCCACCAAGTACCCAAATGATTGCAAGTTAATATCTTAAAAATAACACCATATAAATTCAATGTAATGTGAGGCTGGTGTTTGATAATATAATCATTAGTGCATGGCCAAAGAGAATACCTCATGATCTATTAGAACTTATGAATGGTTCACAGTGTATCCCATCAATAAATATATGGGACATGTGGCCTATAGCAACCTCACACAATAGAAGATATATGTGTACAGTGGCAACATATAACTCAAATGGTTAATTAATAACATGTAGATGACTAAGTTTAACAAAGACTGTTTCATAACTAGGCAGAGTCACTTGCTATAACATCACCAAGAGATGCGTCTGTGAATGTAAACACACATTTTACCATTAGTTGTTACTGACATCAATAGTTAAAGGATCTTACTAGGAAAATTTCTCCAGTGAATCATTAGGTTCATAAGTTCATAGATGTTTACTAGGCTAACAGCCGCAAAGGCCTCCTTAAGCCTAACCATGCATCCCAAAAATCTGATAAGTTCTGGTACCCTTGATAAGTGTAAGCAGGGGCTTGGAAGATGAAACATTTACAAGCGGAGTCATGGGAGAGGAACCATTTACAGGCTGCCTCTGTCCATTAGAGACATAGGTGCCAAATCAGGGATGAACTTTCTGTTCACTTGCTGCTCTGTTACACTTGAATTGAGGTAGGGAGGTGCTCTGCTTCACATGGATGGGGATCCTGTTCAAGAGATGGGGTAGTCTGTGCGATAGATACATACTTGTGTCTCCACCAGGTGCTTTTTATATCACAGGCAATGTTTAAGTCTTTAGAATAGGTAGTTATGGTGCTGTTTGTTTTGTGAATACGCAGGAGATCCATTAGAGTGGGGTCTGACAATCCATTTATGTCAGGGATAAATCTCCTCTCAACAGCCTATAGGAGACAGAATACAGGGACAAGGCCTTGAGGTGGTCTGCACAGGATATGTTACTTAAAACCCCTGTATTCTTTTAGTGAAGAACCACTGTGGATGTTCCAATTTTTGGATATTCCTGGTTAGGTACATACCAAATGGTGCATTGTAGTCAACGATAGGTCAGATGAATGCTGAATACAGTGGAACAATGACTTCTTTAGACCTAAATGCCATACCTTTCCTAAAGTGATGCCCTTCTACACATCCACTAGAGTCACACTGAAGAATATCTGAGGAATTAAATGAGAAGTGATATCATTTTATCTGACAATGCTTGAAACCCACAGTAAGATTATCCTTGGACTAGACCATTTTAAAACAACAGTAAGTCATAGTGTTAGCAACATTTTAGTATCACTAACATTGCAGTGGGGACCCAAAGTTTTAAATCTTTCATAATTATGACTAAATGTGTTGGCTGGTAATAGCTATTTAAAACATCTAATGACCATGGAGCAGGGATTGACATTTAATTCAATGAGGTTGGTCATAATACCCTCAGATACTATAAGCTGATAAGATGCTAATGCAGACAAACAAGAAATGAACACTCCAAAACATTTTCTCCATTTTTCACAGTGGTTTCTCCCAGGATGTGTAAAAGATAAATTTATCATCCTGTAGGTAAAACGGTATCGTGATAGCACACCATTTTAGGAGAATGGGGTATTCATTTTTTTCACACAAGATCAACTCATCATTATGATTAGGAAGAAAATGCACTTGTGCATGTGGAGCTGTCAACAAAAATACAACTTTAAGCCACAGATCTATAGTAGAGTACAATCATATGGGTTATTTTACTACCTTATTTTAAAAACAGTCCAAAACCCAAGTAAAAGAAGGTTAGGATAAGTGTACTATGCCATAAGAAATGAGCAACTGCAAGTTTAAAACCTTATATTAGATCAAATTGCCCCTGAAAAATTAGCATGCTCAGGCATAGTGAATAGAGTTATGAAAAAAATGAAGAACTTTTGCAAATTAGGGGATAACAAGTGATGCCTGAACTTTATATTTAATAACTGCATTGTAATGCTAAAAAGGAAACAGTTAATTATTTTGGGGAGGTATGCAAGATTACCAGAAGAAGGCAACACGAGGAGGTCCAAACAAGCAAAAACTTAAATCAGTAAGCGTTTGAATTAGGAAATGCTACAATATGAACACTCATGCATCATGATAATGTGTACCACCTAAGCAGTATGCCATTAAAGACACTAAATAGTAGTTATAATAGTTACATAATAGCAAAGGCAAAACACTAGATAAGAACTTCAGATCATGCTACCACTCATAGGTTGAAGAATGGATTAGAATTCATAGTAGTGTCTATTAAATACCACATTGACATATAAAATATAGTGTACAAAATAAATACAGTCAGTCAAATAGGTTTTCACAGTTCTGTGAAAACTGATCTATCCCAGGAAAAAATATATAGTTTAGAGAATGTAATTTTAAATCTGATAAAGTATACCATGTTTTATTAAGTACTGTATCTTAGGTGGTATGCTAATTCTTTCAATTCTCACTTTCTTGAGAAAAAATTCAAGTAGGTCGTATCCATATTAAGTACCTTTTTTCTTTCTTTTTTTATAAGCACAGAGAAAATGAAAGGCATCTGTAAAACTAAGGAGCTTAACATAAATTAATTTTGATGGGGAATCTTAGGTGGGGGATCATAGAGCCCTGTACTTTTATTGTTTTGTTTTTTTTGCTTTCATTGCTGTTATTTGTTTCTTTGTGTTAAAACACAGCTCTGTACAACCTATCAAAAATGTATACTGACACTGCCTTTGGAAGGCCAATCACCTGTTTTTAAAATTTCTAGTTTGTTACTGGGATAATCTTCCCCTATGTGCTTAATGATTACATCATCTGTTCTTGATCTATCTTCTGAAGAAAGAAGAGCTTCATTCAATGATTTATTGAAATTGTCCTGCTAGTTTACCCTAAACATTTCTGCAGTTTTTTTTTCTACTTAAGTAGTGTGGGTAGTTGTACCATTGTCCATATTCAGGCTTGTGTTTTGGGCCAAGTTGTTTGTTTGTAGAAGCTGTGTGTCTGACCACATGTTCCAGACAATCTTAGTTTAGCCAAAGCCATTCTTGCTTTTCAGTGAGAGGGAAGTGTTTATGGTCATTGGCTGACTGGGTTTACCTGGACTATGACTTGGAGTAAGCACCTCATTGGTTCTTTCAAGCTTTTTTTAAGTTGTTTCAGGTTTCAACTCTCTGTTACTTAAGAAGTTAACTTGCGAGTGTTTCTGCCATTTCACACTGAGCTAATCGGAGGAAGGGGACTGAGCAAACTAATCTATGATATATAACATTAAGTATTCTGGTTTTTGCTTATTTTTACAAGTTATTTATAGCACTTTTATTATCTGTTACATACTTTTCTAGCTAGTTTCACTGTATGTGAGGTATTAACTGAAAACTTTCTACATTTGTAATCATCTGTTTGGGTTTGTTTGTTCTGATTTTTGTTTCCCACCCTTCCCCCGTATTGGTATCCTGTTCTTATCGTTGGTGGCTTTGCAGTTGCCCACCCCTACTGTAAATTTGATCTGGGACACTCCTCCCAGTCTAGTATCATTACATCATTCTACCTAATACAGGGAGAACATTTGAGAAGGCCAACCCACTTAGTTTCTTAACCTTGAATTATCTTCTGCTCCTCCTTTCTCCCTTTCCACTTTACAAAAAAAAACTTTTTAAGCTTGTTTCCTGCCTTTCCTCTAAGTAGTCTAGTCCAGATACAGATTTGCTGTATCCAGGACTGTTTGTAAGCTTCTGAGCCCCCAAGCCTTTCTGTGTTGGAGAGAAGCCTTCCAGCTTATCAGTGGGAGTGGTAAGCACTAGTTAGCTTATCTAAAAAAAAAAAAAAAAAAAAAAACTTTATGCATTGCTGCTTAGCTAGGGCTAAACTATTCCCGACACCATAAAGTCTGCTCTTTGAATTTTCCCTTAGAACTAGCCAGTTTTTTAGTTTAACAATCAAATTTGTTTCTTTGAGCTCAGCACTTGTTCAGAACTTGTTGTAACCACTAAATAAGCTACAAATTACTACAGCACTGAACTTTCCTCACTTGTCTAGAGGAAAACAGTTTTAGTACTTAATAAATAAGCACCTATCCAGGCATGTCTAAGGGTCAGCTCCCAGTGTTTTCTCCTGTCTACCTGATGAATCTGGGCATCTTGGGGCAATGCAGCAATTGCCTCATGTACACAGACATCTCTCCTCCTACTACCCAACACTACAACCTGTGAAAGATGCACTTATATAGCCAAACTGGAAGCAAAGCTCTCTTCACCCAAGACTAGACTGGACAGTCAAGAGGAGAAGGTAAACACTTGTACCATACCACACTCATCACATAGTCCCCCAACACCTACACCACCAAAACACACACACATAGAAACACATAGCACAAACCTACATTCATCGAGGCTCTCAATAAAAATCTGCCCAAGCAACAGGGACCTCCAAAGTAGAAACACAAGTAACCTCCACCCCCCCAACATAACCCAAATGACACATAGCCAACAAACTCAGTGTGCCACCCAACCACAGCCCACAAGGCATAACAATGTACCCAACACTCTAGTCATAGGTGACTCTATAGTCAGGCACACTGATGTTTCACTCACCAGGCTAAACAAGGAGAAAGGTACTGTGAGCTGCCTGTCAGTTGCTAGGATCCGCCACATAATGCATGCACTCAGGTCACTCCACAACAAGTACAAATATGACTCTGTCATTGTCCATATTGGTGTGAATGACCTGAGAAGTACCTCCCTGGACTACATGAAAAGAGACATGGAGGAGCTGCCCAATCTTGTAGCCCAGGCAGGTATGACCCTAGCCTTGAGTAGCATCCTGCCATCACCCAGAATGATACCACAGTACAAGGTCAAAATTATTGCCTTCAACAATTGGCTAAGCTTCTGATGCCATTCTAAGTGGATCCAGTATCTGCCTGCCTGGGATGACATGATCGACAGACCACGATGCTTTGCCAGAGAAGGCCTGCATCTGTTGCCCTTGGGATTCTGGATACTGGCTAAGGCTCCTGCCACCCCTATAGTGCCTTTTTTAGGCAAGGTTCAAATGACAAATTCACCACTGTAACAGGTACAAGCAAGCAAAATCTGAGGGTAATGCTACTCCATGCTAGAAGTCTAAACCTCATAATGCACTCACTCGAGGCACTCCTTAAAATGGAGAACATTGACATCTGTGCAGTGACAGAGACCTGGTTCAAGACTCCAGAGAGCACCCCTGCATTACCGGCTATAATTCATACCGCACCTTTCGACCATCTAACCTGGACAAAAACACTAAAGGCAGAGACGTGTCCATATTTATTAAGGATATCCACAACTCCAGGCTAGTTGCTCAGCATAATGCATCTGAGATTATCCAAGTGCAACTAACTCCGGGCAAGACCGCAATCCAAATTGTAGCTTGCTATAGATCCCCCACCATGTCCCAGGATTCCCATTCCTCATTTCTTGATACACTGGAAAATATTAGGATATAAACTAACACCCTAATAATGGGTGATTTCAACTACCCCACCATTAACTGGGAAAAGCACTCATGTACCAACTCTTTTGCTCAACGTTTTCTGGAATTCATAGATTCCAGCACCTTGGATCAACTTATCCACAACCCCACCAGGGTCAGCAATATCCTAGAACTGTTCATTACCAGCATGGGCAACCGGTGTTCCACACAAAAAGGTCAATTCCTCATTGGTAGGTCTGACCACAATGTAATCACCCTAGATATCCACATCTCGCCCCCACCCCTCCATTAGGGAAACCACTGTAAAACATTTCTCCAATGCCAACTTCACGCTTCTTAAGACAGAAGTGGAAAACTTTACAACACCCATGCAGATGGGCAATAGAGGTATGACTGCTGAATCCTACACAAATGCGCTTTATAAGCACTTACACAAGTGCATGGATCGTGCAATTCCTAACAGAACCAAGATGCAATCCTCCAAAAAAAGGAAGCCAATCTGGTGGTTCCCTGCCATAAACAAACTCTACAACAGAAGAAAGAAACTGTTGCAAAAAAGACTAAAATCCCATGATTGGAGGAACACACTGGTCAACCTCAGTAAGAAGCTGAGATCCCTCATAAAATCCTCAAAAGCTAGTTATGAAAACAAAATTGCTACTGATTCTAAAGACAACCACAAAGCATTCTATAGCTATGTCAAGAATCTCAATAGCAACACTCAGATCTGCTCTGAATTGCAGCACAATGATACTAAATATACAGAATCAACTGATATTGCCAACATCCTGGTAGATAGGTTCAGTGCTAACTTTACCCCCCCTCACCCCCTAAAGAGCCCATCTCTATATCGGAAGAATGCAAAGTTCCTCTAATCATGGATGCACAGGTAAAAACCACAATCTCCAAAGCCAAGAACACAGCATCCATGGGACCTGGCAACATCCTAGGCTGCATTCTTAATGAACCACAGAATGAATTGGCACCCCACCTAAGCACCATGTTCAATCATAGCCTCACCTCAGGCTTTCTGCCCACTGAATGGTGCACAGTGATGTTTATCCCACTCCACAAAGGGAGAGCCACCACAGACCCGGGGAATTACCACCCCATTAGCCTGACAATCCTGGTCTGCAAGGCTATGGAATGTATCATCATGGAACTTATAAACAATGACACTGGTAATCTCCAAACTCTGGATCCCACCCAGTTCAGGTTTGTAAAAGGCAGATCATGTCTCCTAAACCTGATAGACTTTTTTGAAGTGGTGACCAAAGTCGTAGATGAGGGTAAGGTGGTTCACACAGCCGATCTAGATCTCACCAAGGCTTTTGACACCATCCCCCACTCTGGAATTATAGATAAACTCACTAAACTAGGTATAAAGCCCTATGTCACAAGATGGGTTGTCAACTGGCTCACTGACAGAACCCACACTGTGAAAGTAGCAGGCTCCAAATCTGACTTCAGACCAGTGACAAGTGGAGTACTACAGGGTTCAGTCCTGGAACCTCTCCTGTTTGGTATCTACTTCTCTGAAGTACAGGCTAACACAGAAGGTCTTTGGGTAATGAAGTTCACAGATGACTGCAAACTAGGAGCCATAATCAAAATTCCTAATGATGTGGACATCCTACAAAAGGGCCTCACTGAGACAGATGCCTGGTGTCAAAACCATGACCTCAAGCTCAATGACAAAAAGTGCATTGTCATCCCCTTTGGTATTAACTCTGTACCCATGAAATGCCACATAGGCAGTAGTCTACTTAACACTGAAAATGTGACAAGAGACCTTGGGACACAGGTGGGCAGTAGTCTCTCCTTTGATAATCACATCACCACAGTAGTCAGGAAATCCTTCTACGTGGCACACCTCATCACAAAAGGTTTCCCATCCAGGAAAAAAGAGGTCATTGTTCCCCTCTACTCATCACTCATTAGACCCATTATAGAATACAGCTCCCCTTTTGGTATGTACCTCACAAGACATCTACAACAACTGGAAAGGCCGCAGACATACCTCACAAAGAGGATTACTGGCTTCAAACAGATGCCCTACACAGACCGTTTCACAAAACTGCAGCTATACTCCATCGCTTATCGCCTACTCAGAGGCAATCTCTGCCTAACATACAAAGTTATGTCAAACCCAGAGCTGTTGGACATGCTCCACTTAAAGAAATCCCAAACCCTCTGAGCTACACGCTCTAGGGACATAAACCTTGTCACCACAATAAACAGAACATGTTGGAGGGATAGATTCTTGTCCCAGAGACTTTGCATACTCTGGAACAAACTACCTGTCATTATCAAACAAAGCTCCTCATTAGCATTCGTCAAGAAAAATCTTGATGACTGGATGGGAGATAGGAAATTCACCCTGGGGATCACTTCTGTGGCTCTGCTCAACAGGGGTCCAGGAAAATAATTTTCTTGGGTGGTGAAAGCCAGGGTACCTTTTTGGCTAGGCTTATATAGGCCCTAGGGCCAATAGCCTAGTGCCTAACCATGAACCTATGAACAACATTTGTTGAGACAGTCCTCCAAATTTGAGCTTTTTTTTCATATTCTAGAAAATATATTTCTAAACTTTGAGGTGGGATGTTAATGCCCTCTCTTCCTGCCTGTAAGCTAAAACATGAAAGACACAGTGGGTTTATTTCTTTCACTGATGATGCCAAAACCAGCTGTGCAAGATCCCTGTAAAGTATTGGAAGCCTGCAGTTTTAAATTAAAGAAGATTTCATAATTTAATATAGCAATTACCTGATTATCCTTTTATTTTTCCTCTGTTCCATCTCCCTCATTCATTTGAGATCTTCGGTTTTGTAAATTTATTTTATAAAAAAGAAAGAAAATTGAAATTTTTATCAGATATACTTAAATTCAGATGATGGGACCTTTTTCTCTTGGCAAATTCTTGGATTTTACAATGGGCACGCTGGTTGGGCTGACCAATCAGCATGCTCCTTTTTGAATATTAATGGCCAGTCATTGTATAATATTAGATTACTCTTCCTCCATATAAAATTTATCTCATGGCATTCTTGGAGGAAGACAGAAAATATCAGCATTTTACTATCTGAAAAAGTGGAGATCTCAGTACTGCAAGTTATATATTTTTGAGCATATCTGTGTTTTACATGGCAGTTTTAACTTTTTGCCACACATCAGGACAAGTGGCTGCAGCAAATGTTACATAAGTGTGTTGTACCTTCCATTTCTAAGTCTTCCACTATCAAGTATTACAAAGTAAAACTTCCCTAGGGCTTTGCAGTATGTGTTAAGTGAATATTGCTAAACAGTGGCTGGTGACTTCAAAGCAAGATGGCTGCAGGAAACAACTGAATGAGTGGGGCTAACTAACATTTCTAAGAAACAATTTCACAAATAACTGAGAATCCAGGCTATTTTTGGACTGTTCACTAACTGAATATAGTCAGTCAGGCCAGGATGAGACCTCTGCAAACTGGGTGTTTAATCCACTGTAAGTCCAAGATAAGGAAGCGAAAGACCAGATCTCATTATTAAATCATTCTTCATTCACTTCAAATCAAGAGAATAATATTCCATTTGACATAATATAGGCATCCTTTAAATGAATAGTTGGAGGCTATTTTACCGGTAAAGTTACATATTGTTTGAATGTGAACTTCATTGTAAATGAAGGAATAAGGCAAAATACCGTGCTGTCATAAGGATGCTTATAACTAATGTGCTGGCAACCTCCTTGCTTGTGGGCAGAGGAGGTAATAATCAAAAAGTAAAGCAAAAAATCCCACAGTTACCTGTAAGGGCTGTGGGAGCCAGTCACACCTCAGATTAGAAGTATCACTGTGAATCCCTTTTCCTTTGCGCAGTTCTAGTTACTAGGGCCATGTCAGCTTCTGTGGTTTAGCAAAGGTATTCTTCTTGTCTGGTTTCTAGGGGGCAAAGTTTCTTGCTGGAGAATTTTCCAGCAGGTTAGATTTGGTCAAAGAAAGAAAGAAGCCTGGAGACAATTCATTCTGGATCAGTCCTTTATTCAGTGCAGTTAGGCAGATTATTGCTTTCTGAGACAGTGTTCAACTTTTAATTTATTTGTACATAGCAATAGTGGCACATTCTACTAGGTTTGATAAGTTTACTAAAACAAGACATTATTGTTTTATGTTATTTTTAGTATAGTGGGCATTATACCAGCACCTTAAGGGTTAAGGACAAAAGGTAGTCCCTGCCCCTCCCATAATTGAGGTAGGGACAGCCTTTGGTCAACTGGTGCCCCAGGCAAAAGGGCTTCATAGTGCCCCACACACCAACTGATGCCCCCATCATGGTTTACCTGCATTTTCCAGATGACTTTTTTCTTCTGTATTCCCACAGTTTATCTCACTCTTTGTTATTTTCCAGTATTCATTCAACATATTTTAAAGAACCATTTCTTTACTACAAAAAAAATAAATAAATAAACAAATAAATATTGGAAAAGGATCCCTGCTAAAATGGCACCCTAGGCAGCCACACAGCTTGCCTATGCCTAAGGCCAGCTATAAATTGAGGCACACCAAGGGAGTGTAGCTAAAATTACTGCCCACCTTATATTGTTCATAATAAATTACAGCCCAGCTGAACATTGTCTCAGAAAGCGCTCATCTGCATAACTACACTGAATAAAGGACTGATCCAGAATGAATGGTCTCCAGGCTTCTTTCTTTCTTTGACCAAACCTAACCTGCTGGAAAATTCTTTAGCAAGTAACTTTGGTCCCTAGCAGCTAGACAGGAAGAATAGCTTTGCTTTACCAGGGAAGATAACATGGCACTGGTAACTAGAACTGCACAAAAGAAAAGGATTCTGGAGTGATACTTCTAATCTGAGACATGACTGGTTCCCTGGCCTTACAAGTAACCACAGGATTTTTAGCTTTACAAATGAAAGAAGGAAAAAATGTCAGCCATCAAAAATCACATCCACAAGTAGATAATATGTTGTAATTTTGATCCAGGTAAATTTACTTCTCTAATAGCTGCACAATATGAACTTATTTCTAATCAGTCACTATTTGAATCCAAAATATCTGCAATATATGCAGAATAGGCAGATAGCCTTGCAACACTTTTAACTAGTCTGGTTAAACCAAGTAACACCTTAAGTAACATTTTATAGACAGTGAATAATGGTATTCCTCATATGTAATGGCTGGGTATTCTGGCTGCCTTTTACTGCAGATATGGTGAATGTATGCCTCCAATAATGCCCATATCAGTACCAGGGATATAGAAAACATTCTTATCTGGATTAACATCAAACTCACTTCCAGATAATCTAGCTATAAGAAGAGATACAGAAATTACTGCAGAAGAGGTCTTAGGTGGTGTATTTCAAACTGGATAAAGTATGAGGACCAGATCATTTCAATGTATTCTTCTATAAATGTTATAATTTTAATTATCTCAGATTCTGTTAAATTATAGAACTGTCTTGCAGAAAATGGCATTAATTATAAATACTCAAATCAGTGAAGAATAATTTTTATTCTTAAATAAATAATGGATCTTTTTCTAATCAAGGATTATCCTCCAGAATGACTTATTGGATTATATATTTATCCTCAATGATTCAGTTTAAAAATGCATCTCATGGTTAACCAAGCTATTTCAACATTGTAACTGCATTTCATGGAAATGAGACAGACCCAGGACAATAATATAATGCTAGAAAGAATTATATGTTTTAGCACTAATTCCAATAAATCATCATCATCATCATCATCATCATCCCCTTTTTCCCATTTACATGGGGTCGGGGTATCGTATTAACTGTCGCCAACTCTCTCGATTCAGTGCCACACTCCTGCCTTCTTTTACACTCATGCCTGACTGTCGCAGATCTTTCACACAATCCATCCACCTCTTTGCTGGATGTCCTCGCTTCCTTTTACCTTCTTCCTGTCTGTCCCAAATCTCCCTCACTAGATTGTCTTCCGCTTTTCTACACATGTGCCCATACCGTCGTAATCTGTTTTCTTTGATATTTTCTGCAATTGGAGCTACTTTGGCTTCTACTCTTATGTCCTCATTTCTTCGCCTGTCCCGCAGTGTGCATCCTACCACCTTTCTCAGGCACTTAATTTCCATCACCTCTAGCTTCTTCAACTGTTCTGCCGTTACTGCCCAGGTTTCTGTACCATACAGTAGTACTGGTCGCACCACTGTCTTGTACACCTTACTTTTCAGCTTCTTTGGCATTCTTCTGTCATATACTACACCTGATACTCTATGCCAGTTGGCTGCAGCCCCTCTGATTCTAGCTTTGACCTCTTCATTCAGACTACCCTTCTCCTCAACCACCCCTCCCAGTTACTTGAAGCTGTTTACCTGTTCCACTATCTTTCCATCTATCTCTATTCTCAGCTTCTTCTGATTTCCCCAATCTGCTGCCATTACCACTGTCTTATCTGTGCTTAGTTTCATCCCATGTGCCTTCAGATTTGCATTCCATTCTCCTATCCTTTGCTGAAGTTCTAGATCAGAGTCTGCCTGTACTGCCACATCGTCTGCATACAGCAGCTTTGTTGCTCTGACCCCTCCAACCTGTTTGCTGATGTAGTCCATTACCAGTATGAACAGCAGTGGGTTCAGAGCTGAACCCTGGTGTACACCCACTCCCACTGGGAACCCCTCAGTGAGGCCAAACACTGTTCGTACTTGAGTCACTGGGTCCTTGTACATAGCCTGTACTAATTCTACCAATGATTCTGGGACTTCAAACCACCGCAGTACTGCCCAGATCAGCTTTCTTGGGACCTTGTCATATGCTTTCTCCAAGTCTAGGAAAGCCCAGTTCAACTCTCTCCTCTTCTCTAGTTTCTTCTCAAGTATCTGTCTCAATGCAAACATCGGGTCAATTGTGCTGCATCCTGATCTGAATCCGAACTGTTCATCTCCCATCTTATATTCTACTATTCTGCCTATCCGTTTATCAATCACCCTCTCCAGAACTTTCATGCAATGTGGTAGGAGTTTGATGCCTCTGTACTGTCTACAGTTGTGGATGTCCCCTTTGTTCTTGTACACTGGCATGAGTATGCTTATTCTCCAGTCATCTGGAATATGCCTTTCTCTCCACACTGCAATTAGTACCCTCAGGAGCCATTTCTTCCCTAGCTCACCCAGCATCTTTATCATATCTGCTGTGACCTCATCTGAGCCTGCTGCTTTCCCTGACTTCATTTTCCTTAGTGCTGCTCTTACTTCTTCTAATCTGGGCTCCTCTTCTACTCTCATTGTAGGCTGTTTCTGGGGCAGTACCGCTTCTGTGGGGTTTTCTTCATTCAGAAGCTGCTGGAAATACTCCTTCCATCTGCCTTGATGTCCTGTGGGCTGGTAAGCAGGTTGTTGCTGGAATCCCTTATGAAGGGTGTCTGACTATCTTCTTTATCTTTCTGTCTTTGCCTTGCAACCTGGTATAGTTTCTTTGTGCCCCTTACTGAGTTACTTTCCAGAAGCTGATAGAGTGCCTCTGATGCCCTATTCTTTGCTATTGCAACTTCTTTCTTAGTTTCTTTGTTAGCCAACCAGTAGTCCTTCCTAGCTTGGTCAGTCTTTTCAATCTCCCACTTCTTCCTGCACCCCTTCTTTCTTTTGATTACTTCCTGCACTTCTGCATTCCACCACCAGCTTTCCTTATGTACCTTATTTCCATACCTGGCTCGGCCACATATCTTTTCTGTAGTCCTAACACATGCTGTTTTAGGTACTGCCACTCTTCTTCAACTTCACCTATTTCCTCCTCTTCTTGGGGTGCTAGAGCCCTGAGTAATTCCTTGAACTGCTGTACTTTCTCTCCAGTCAACTTCCAGGTCTTCAATCTGGTCTCTCTTGACCTTAGAGCCTTCTCTGACCACTGCTTGCAGCTGATTGTGGCAACTACTGGTTTATGCTGTGGGCCGACTGTTTCACTGGGGATGACTTTGCAATCATGGATTTCACCCCAGTGCCTTTTCCTTACTAGGAGGAAGTCTACCTGAGTTACATGTTGGCTACTCTTGTATGTGATCTTGTGACTGTCTCTTTCTGAACCATGTGTTGGCTACTATCAAGCCATTTGCCAGGCAGACATCTAGAATGGTTTCTCCTTCTTTATTCCTATTGCTCCACCCATGTGGACCCAGGCAGTCCTCATATCCTGTTCTGTCTGTCCCGATATGTGCATTCAAGTCACCCATTATCAGCACCAATTCATGTTGTCCTGCTTTATCTAGTAGGTCATGCAACTGCTGTCTGAATGCACTCTTTTCCTCACTATCACAACCCCGCTGTGGGGCATAGGCTGAGATTATGAATACTGCGCTATCATTACACTGGAGTCTGACTGCCATGAGTCTGTCATTAATTCTGATGATATCCCTTACTGCCTTCTGAAGCCTCTCTCTCTCACCACAATTCCTACACCATTTCTAGCCTGTCCACCACCTGAGTAGTACAGTCTGGATCCCAAGCCAAGTGGCTTTGTTGCACTGCCCTTCCATCTCGTCTCTTGGATACATAGGATGTCCAGCCTCCTCCGTTTCATCATGTCATCCACTTCTAAGCTGCATCCTGTCAGTGAACCTACATTAAGCGTAGCAATTCTTAGTTCATGGTTGGCAGGTTGGTTGGTTTTATGTCCAGCTTTCACTCAACAGAGCTATCCCAGGTAACCCAGGCTGGGCAACTAGACACAGGCCAGCTAGTAGCCTATTGACCCAGGGCTGCTGTGCTTTTTTTTATGGCGGGCACACACTGCCAATAGGGGCACATATACCCCTCCCACCATTAGCATGGGTCCCTGGCATGAGTCAGAGAGTAGGCCGGGTCCTCAACCCACTTATCAGTGGTAACTACCCATGCCCATTTTTTGGCGACAGTCAACATGACCGAATCACATAGAGCCATATTTTACACCATCGAGTGGCTAGCCCTGCCACGGCGTGCAGTTTGTGATCCGTGTTCTCCTATCTTGAGGATACTGCGCACCACAGTAGATGCTCAAAGCGGTTGGTCTTTTTACAACTCTTCCCCTCATTGGGCACCGTGTAGAGTCTGTGCTGCTGCCCACAGCTCCATTCATTGGTGAGTTTGAGATGGAAACACTCAGCATGTTTTTCAAACATGGGAGAAACCCCACGGAGACACAGAGAGAACATGCAAACTCCAAACAGGCATTAGTCGGTGGTCAGGATTGAACCTTGTACCTTGTGCATTGGAGGCGAAGACCTTAACCACTAAGCCATCTGGTCTATTTTATTACTAATTCCAATAAATAACATTGATTTTTTTTCTTTAGATACCAGCATAGTCTTTGATTGAGCAACCATTTCCTATACATTTGTGATGTTAAAGAAAATTTGTATTATGGAAACACATACATACATGATGTTAAGGTCTTATATAATTAAATATCTACTAATCTTAATATCAACAGGAGATCATGATCTCCCATTAAGATTTCTGTGGGCATTAGGCAAGAGTACCCACTCTCATCCAGTCTCTTCTACAGACACTAGGCTCGGGTGCTATCTTTTACTCTGTCTCTCTCTCTCTCTCTCTCTCTTTTATTTTGTCTTTAGAATCTTTCCATCCATCCATCCATACCCCCTTTTCCCATTTTTGCACATGGGGGTGGGGTCTCATTTCAACAGTGACAATCATCTAGAGCCAAAATGTACACCTTTGGTTGGTTAGCCCTGCCATGGTAGTTGTTTCATACCACACTCACACTTATGACCAGTTTAGAGTGTTCAATACACCTATTGCATGTCTTTCGAATATGAGATGAAATGGGAGCACCTGTAGGAATTCCATGGGAACACAGGGAGGACTTGTAGACTTCACACAGAAGGCACCCCAGTGGGGAATCGAACCAGGAAATATCTTGCTGTGAGGTGACAATGCTACCTGCTGTGGTACTGTGCTAAAATGCTAAGCATTATCTAATAACAACATCAGTATTGCCTCATTCATGGATGCCTTTTTGTTTTGTATTATCAAACCTCTGACTATGTCCATGACTCATCTACTGCAAGTCATTAAAGAACACAGTAAAACCTCAAATTTTAAATTAAGAGTTGATAAATAAAACCGTTTCCATTTGATCAGTATCATTTAATGCTTCTCAGTAATATATCATTTAAACAAACAAGTATAAATTGGACATTCATAGTTTTGTCTATATGAATTTCAATCAAACAGTACACAGAATCAAATTAAACATATAAAATTGGTGCAAACTTAAATTAAGCATATCTACTAGATTATCTGTAATTAAAATAAATGCCTTTCCTAAACTACTACCCCTCTATGGACTTAACAATTATAGAATCTAGATATTTATGTCACATTATCCCTTTTAGAGACAAAAAAAAAACTGTATTTTTTTAAAATCACTTTTTATTAAACATTTAATACTGGGTGAACATAATTCAGAACTTTGTTTAGAGAATTAATTTTGCTTCAAGCACTCCTTAGTAAACCCAGTACATTAATTAATAACAAACATTTATGAGTAGAACATTTCTCTATACTACAAGAATTTTTGTCTGCATCACATAACAGGAGGTGGCATGTTATTTGTTAACTTATAAATCCTGAAATTATAGAAAATTAGAAACAGTGCTACTTCACAATTTAATTTTATAGGAATAGTGATATCAAAGTATTCTTTCCACTTTCATGCCTTGATGGGAACAGTTAGAACTGGATATACTCTTGGTAGAGTTACTCCAAAAAGAAACACTGTGTTTCATTTCATTATATTCTGTACTGAAATACATGTACTACTCAGATGCTTACTATTCAAATTAGTGATTGGCATCATTCAAAACAATACATGGTTTTTCAAGACAAAAGGGTGGGTGCAATTTGGAATACTGTATATAAAATTCAGCAGAATATTCAGTCAAAACCAGATTTGATAAAATGTTTCAGTAAAATGCTGAACTTACAAAACTCTTTCGCGCGCACACACACACACACACACACACACACACACACACACACACACACACACACACACACACAAACACACACACGTATGCACATGCAGACATACACACATGTAAACACATCCACAATAAAATATGGATTATGGGCTCACAATACTCATAGAAAGCCATCAGGCTGACACACAGCAGTATGGAAACAAAAACCAACAAACATGCAAACACAGGACAGCATATAGTATACTTTATAAGACTGGGCTTGCTACCCACACACAAATATATATATATATATATATATATATATATATATATATATATATATATATATATATATAATATACATGCACACACGCATGCAATTAGAATGGAAATATATAGCAAAATTATCTTACTGAAGAAGTTACATATATTTACACATACTATGACAGAATCTGGTTGTGACATCCATCCATCTTTTCACAACCCATTTTCCCATTTTTCACATAGGGTCAGGGTGTAATTTCAACACTGAAAATCATCTAGCCAAGGTTCAAACCGCTGAGTGACATCCATTTCACAGTAATTAGCATTGGCTTTAAGTAAACACTATATCGTATAAGGTCATCAGTTCTGGAAATAATTATACTGTTGGTCCATTTGATACAATGCATTCACGAGTCAGTGTGGCTCTGCCCATTAATCCCCAAGTGGTTGTTTGCAACATTTTCTGCAAAATTTCCTTACATTGGCTATCTGACATGTAGAAACCTCCTTCATATGTAACACAAATCAACTGTGAAAAAAAAACTACATCCTGAAGACATGCTTACTTACTGTACCAAGTTAGAGAAATGAGCTAAAGTTTCCAACTCATTCATGAAAGCAAACAGCTATGTCCAATGTTGAAATAAAATAAATTAATTAGCCATAAAGCTGCAACTTTCTGTTTTGTACCCTATTGATGGCTTCAGTGATATATTTCTGGATAAACGCACACTGAAATCCAACATTAAGAATATCTTGAATGACAACATCTATTTCACTTTGAGATCAAGGGATGGTGCTGTCACAGTTCAGAGGTCATTCTCAAGATGTCTAAACCTGGCAATGTGAGACACTTAGTGTTGACTAAAGAAGTCTGTCCTCAGTAACAGGACTGTCATCTAAAGTCCATTGTTCAGAATAAACTTCAATGCAGATCTTGGGAGGGCTGCTTTGTTTTATTTCTCAGAATGACTCTGCATTTCAAATAGAATAAGCCTGGGACTTTATTTGAGTTGTAAGTTTTAGTTCATTTCTTGTCAGATGGTTTTCAGGCCTGTTACAAGGACATAACCTTACAAAGCAATTTATGAAATATTTTAAAGGAGATAATTCCTCGTCAGGGCAGAATTAAGCTCAGTGCTGTCACAGTTTGCAGGCCCGTCACACATCATGTACATTCTGTCAATGTGACAGGAAGAAATGCATTCAAAGCAGGCTGCATATAATGAAAGTTCTGAAAATGGAAAAGCAAGTTGGAAGAATAACCTGTTATTTATTTGCTTTTCTGATGCTGTGCTATGTCACATGAGAAAGCAGGAAAAAACTGTCTTTGGCTTTGCTCAGATGCTAAGCTGTCTTTCAATTAGGTCCTTGCCTGCTGGCTAAAATTGATTACATTGTCACATTTCATCACTATATGTCACTTATGGCATTTTCCATGGACCTTTTTTGTATCACACATTTAATGTTGCATGTTATATTCTATATTCATTGTCAGTTAGGGTCATCTGGAAACTATTGCCATAACCAAAATGTACTTTCTTTGTCAAAACAACTTGATACATCAGTGTGTATAAAAACAGGACTTGCAAATCATTTTGTATGTTTGCATCATGTACCTGTGGTTGTTACAGTACTGACAACATGGTAGGTTGCAGCTTGAAATGGAGGGTAACTATTTCTAGAGACCTGATAGAAAAACAAAACAGAATCATTGTGCTGTAGCAGGTACAACAGAAAGAAAAGTGTATGATGCTATTAAAAAACTACGTTACCAAACCACAAAAAATAATGCAATGAAAGCACTGTACAAAATACAGTTTTTAACATCAGTAACAGAAACAGTATTTGTTGCTGATCATGATAAGAAAACCCCTAATGTAAAGCCACTTACAGATTTATGCAAATGCACAATGTGCATTATACATTTAGACACTTCATTTATTCATACTTCTAACTGCGGTAGTGGTGCTGCAGTAGCGTTGTCGCCTCACAGTAAGACATTGTCCTGTTCAGTTCTCAGCTAGAGCGTCTTCTGTGTGGAGACATGCGTGAATGGGTGTACCTTCGTTGAAGGTTGTGCGTCAGGGCCGGCAACTCGGCATGTAAAAAATCTACTGCCAATCATTAGCAGACCAGAGTTCCGCTGTGGCGACCCCTAACCGGGAAAAGCCGAAAGACACAACAACATTTATTCATACTTCTCTGGCCAGGTGGCCCAAATCTGCCAGATGCCCAAAAAGAAAATTTCCTGAACAGATCTCAACATTTTGAAACAAATATGCTGTCATTAAGTTTTACCAAATGCAATACTTGAAAGTACTGATACAAGAAGGAGAGTTTAGCATTGGAGATTACAAGTGCATTTTTATTAGCTGCACAATATTGCAAGCTTGGACTCTGATATGCTGAAAATAAAAATAAAATTCATTAAACAGAATCAGTGAAAACCTAAATGGTTGTGCTGCAAAGAAAAGCAAAATACTTGTTTCATTAGCGTTTATCATGCAGTGGTGCAGCGGTAGCATTGTCACCTCACAGCAAGAGGTTCTCTGGGTCAATTCTTGGTTGGGGTGCCTTCTTTGTGGAGTCTGCATGTCCTCCCGGCATTCATGTGGGTTTCTGCCAAGTGCTCCAGTTTCCTCCCATGTTACAAAGACATGCATCTGAAGTCTTTCTCCCCAGGCCTCTGCTGAAAATTGTCTTTGTTCCAAGTTGGACTTTCCTGGTTAATAAATAAATAAGTAGGCATACTAATTTTAAGCATTTGCATAATATTTTTCTGCATATCAGGGACTACACCGAGTAAAATTAGTCTAACATAGAAGAAAGAGCTTTAGTAGACATAATATTTAATCTCACACAGCACTATTTATAGGTTCATAGGTAGGTACAAGGGTATCTGTCCGAAGGCATTTATAAGCCTAGCTGGAATGTGTTGGCTTTTGACACCCCCTTAGATTAGTTCCCTGTACCTCTGTCCAGCAGAGCCACTGAAGTGATCCCCGGGGTAAACTTCCTGTTTCCCATCCACTTGTCAAGGTTTCTCTTGAAGAGTGTTAGTGAGCAGCTCTGACTAAGTAGATTGGAATCTTGTTCCAGAGCATGGGAAGTCTCTGGGACAGGAATCTATCCCTCCAGCACATCCTATTTATTGTTGTGGTGAGGTTTAGATCCCTAGAGCATGTGGCTCGAGATTATTTCAACATCTTCATCAATAACCTTCACACTGTCTTACCAGACTCAACTGTTATCCAATACGCAGATGACTCTACATTAGTCTGTGCTGCCTCTAACCTTCCTGAACTCCTGAGTAAAACCCAAATAGCATTTTCTACTACTGATTACTGGATGCACCAAAACCATCTCTCTCTTAACTCAAATAAATCTAAAATACTACTCCCCCCCATCAGGTCTTTCTCTTATGACAAAAATGCTTTCAAAGTCCTAAGCCAATCCAACACTGCTATTGAAGTAGTCTCTTCTGCAAAACTTCTTGGCATTACCATAGATGAACACCTTAAATTTGATACCCACATACAACAAAATATCAAGAAAACCCACCAAAAGTTGGGCATGCTCTACAGGAATAACCTCTTTCTCTCCAACTCCTCTAGGCATACCTTGGCAATTTCCTACCTTCTACCTTCCTTACTTTACGGAGCCCCTCTTCTAACAAATCTGTCTTCCTCCAACATCTCTAAACTTGAAACTTGCTATAACAAGATCTCCAAATTCGCAACTAAATCCAAAACTTCTACTCACCATTGCCTTACCCTACAATCACTCAACTGGCTAGAACTATCTAACCACCTAGACTATCTTCAACTAACCACCGCTCACAAATTAATATTCTACCCTGATAAATGCCCAACCTTAGCAAACTCCCTTCCCCCATACATCCCAAACAGACCTCCGAGATCAGAACACCAAAATTTAATCTCTATCCATAAATCCAAACATCCTGCTGGCCAACTTCTACTCTCTCTCCCTCTCGCCAAGAAATGGAACTCTCTCCTCCTTCACTTAGGACCATACCTTACTCTGAAACCTTCAAGACCCAACTCTTCTCATACCTGTCATCCAAACGGAAATGTTCCTGCTTACACCCTACCTAAATCCTGGCAAAATTCCCCTATTAACTATCCATTCTCCTTGCTCCTCTCTACCCTCAAACTATTATTTCTACTCTCCGAAAATAGACTCTTTCTGATAGTCTCTGATTAAGTAACTTCGCTCATAAGCAACTTCACTCATATAACTCCAAGTATGTAAATATTGTAAATATTACAGTATCTCTATTGTCTGCACAGCAACTTTCTTTTTATTTACCTTTTTAACTATAACATATGCATGCCAACTGCCCACCTTCTAATGTAAAATAACAATTGAAACCTTAAATCCTTCCACTTCTCAGCTGATCATACTGTGCTGAATGGAAATACCTGTAACCTGTTTTGCTATTATCTGTTTACTAAGTTTTTTTATATGTACAATTTATGCAATGCATTTTCCTGACTGTATGATTTTATACTTGTATTTTTACCTTTAACATTTTGTAACCAGTATTGTATTGTATTGTATTTGCTTGTGGAGCTTTTCTCCCCGGGCCTCCACTGAAAATGGGCACGTTCTGGCCCAGTGGACTTCCCCAGTAATCAAACTGAAATAAATAAATAAATAAATAAATATGGTTTTCTTTAGGTGGAGCATGTCCATCAATTCTGGGTTGGACATGTCAGGCAGAGATCACCCCTGAGTAGGCGGTATGCAACCAAGTACAGCTGGAATTTTTTCATTCAAGCTGCATAAGGCATCTTTTTGAGGCCAGTTATCCTCTTGGTGAGGTACTTCTGTGGTCTTTCCAGCTGTTGCAGGTACATCCCAAATGGGGCATTGTACTCTATGATGGGTCTGATGAGTGATGCGTAGAGAGGCACAATGACCTCTTTTGATCTGGATGCAAACCCTTTTGTGATTAGGTGGGCCACATAGAAGGATTTTCTAACTACTTTGGCAATGTGATTATCAAAGGAGAGATTACTATCTACTTGGGTCCCCAGATCCCTTATTTCGTCTTCCGTATTTAGGGGGCTACCACCTATGTGGTCATTTTTGGGTACTTTGTTTTTTCCAAAGGGGATGACTATGCACTTTTTGGCATTTAGCTTGAGGCCATGGTTTTGACACCAGGTATCTGTCTCAGTGAGACCCTTTTGGAGGATGTCTGTGTCAGTCGGAGAGTCAATTATAGCCCCTAGTTTGCAGCTGTCTAAGACCTTGGTCAGCCATAGTCCTCCTGTGCTTGCCTGTACCTCTGAGAAGTATATGCTGAACAGGAGGGGTCCTAGCACTGAGCCCTGGGGAATGCCACTTGTAACCGATTTAGAGTCAGACCTAGCTCCTGCAACTCTTACCATGTGGGTTCTGTCTCTGAGCCATTTGGCAACCCATCTTGTGACATAGGGGTTTATGTTCAGGCTGGTGAGCTTGTCTATAATACCAGAATGGGGAATGGTGTCGAAGGCCTTTGCAAGGTCTAGGTAGGCTGTGTGGACCACCTTTCCCTCATCTATAGCATTGGTCACTGTCTCAAAGAAGTCCACCAGGTTTAGTAGGCATGATCTGCCCCTAATAAAGCCGAACTGGGAAGGGTCCAGTGTTTGGAGGTTCCCAATGTCTCTGTTAATGAGATCCATGATGATGCGCTCCATAGCCTGTGATGGTTAAGAAAATAATGAAGACTGTTGTTTTCAATTAAGATTCATTAATTATTATCAAAATGTTATGAGAATTTAGTGGATACACCATTAGCATAATTAAAAATATCATAAGAGAGAGAAAACCATCTAGCATTTGGAACTTAAAAAAATTATAGTGTTGAAATGATAGATGTTTACTAAGTGAGGTGAATGCATAACCGTACATCAGGGCTTTGTATGGTGTGGTGTTAGCAGCAGACATTAGCACATGTCTTCCAGCATCTCCCTGAACCTGTTATAACAAGCACATTGAATATCATGTGTTGGTTATATTATAAGGAACATGGTCATCCATATAACCTCAGAAAGGTTATGCTCGAGGACACATAGACATAAACTCACTTGCCAGCTTGTATGAATTTAGTACAATTCTGTGAAATGTGAAAGTCGCAGTGAGTAATAGTTTGGCAAACTTTCAATGGTCTGACTGTCAGTGATTATAAACTTTTAGACAGACTTACTATCTCATTACTCTGCAGTGGTGCTTGATTTTCCTTCTGCTAATGGCAAGGTATAATACTCTATAATATGCCATTTCAAACTTGCTACATAATGTTACAGAGAGATTAAGGAGCACTGCCTCCAAAAGAGTTTAGATTACAAGTAGAATCACCTTAGTGGTCTATGGGATTCGCTGTTAAGATATTGACTGCTACTATACAGCATCCTGAGATACTAGTTTGCCTTTTTGGAAATGAGATATACACCCTTATCAAATGTGAATTCTCAGTCTGTCAAGATCACCCAATGCTTAATATTACAACGTTTAATCTTTTGCTCAGTCGGTTTTAACAACAGCAATCCAGTGGGTTTGCAGCAATGCACTGTACCAATTTGGCATATCCACTGTGTACTCACGTCAGTAACTGAGGATAATAATGTGCCAAGCACAAAATGAAGTGGCACACCAGCAGAGACACTGCATGCCAAAGACATGATTTGTATTCATCCTACATTCTAGAATTCACTTTGAAGATGCATTTAGGGCCAACTTATATGTGCTGAGTGTGTTATATGCTGTTGCAGCCTGGTACCTTAAAACATGCTGTGTGGCAAACATCAGCCTATTGGACCATATGTGTATAAGCTGCGGTGAATTTAAAATGTATTTTTTAATTTTTAGCCCGGGAATAGAGCAGGAAAATTCACCCAAAGTCTTTAATAGCTTGCCAATGCCTCTACTTTATAAACTGTATCACTTCTTGCTAACACCCTATGCAAGGGAAAGAATCATTATATAGTTAACTGTTCAAGAATGTCTGTCTTCCACTTTCCCTCAGCTGTTCTTGAATTTAACTCAAATGTTTCTGCGTTCAAGTTTTTTTTTTTCAAAAGAAAAAATGAGAGAGTGGGGGAGCATAAGATGATTTGAAATATTAAAGAATGCAGTTATTGACTATGTGGGAGAAACAGAGTGGGTTTAACACATGTCCCCTACTCTAGGTCCTTGTCGCTAATGCAGGAGATGAGAGGTTAAGAAGGAGGCTTATTCCTTCCAAAGTGAGAATAATAGAACGTAATTTATGGAAATAAATATCATAAAACAGACAGTGGTAATGTTATACTGCTGCATTGGTAATATTCTATTTTGTTTCAGTAGCTGTGGTATATTCAGAATTTTTGTGCCCATGTTATCTAAACACATGTAGTATTCAAGAAACAAAAGCTGTTATACTTATCTTAAACTGATGGTGAAAGTTAAATCCCATTCATTTTCAAAAATAAATGCACAGCAGTATTAGTTCAGTATCCCCTGAAGGAATTAGTTTGTAGTGCTCATCTCTAAATCTAAAGGACATATTCCAAAACCCATCTTTTTAACTTGTGATGACAAGCAAGCTACCTTAACAGGAATGTTAAAAGCAAATTAAGCAGTACAGCAGCAGGCTTTTTTAATTATAAAGACTATAACTGTAATCATGTACTCATCATCTGAGCTCCACATCATTAAAAAAAGAAATCAAAGAGAGAGAGGGGGATAATGGAGATGTTGCTGAAAGTCCAATGACTGCAGTCATGATTGCCAGAAAAGTGAGACTAGCAATGTGAACAGGGGGAATATATTGTTAAGTGTAAGGTTGTACTTTCATGGGTTATGCCCCTTACTGCAAGATACAGTGATATCAGAGTATAATAAAGGTACAGAGACATAGCCCCTCACATCAAAAGTGTAGGCATGAATCCCGCACCCACCCACATCACCCCTTTCCAATATGCCATCAAAAACAAGGTTCTATTTAAAGGTGCCTTAATCCTGCCTGGAAATGTTTTACCATGATAGGAATAACAAAAAAAAAAAAAGATACGGGAAAGAACAACTAACTGGAACTGTCTGAATTGGCACAGGTTGTCCTTTTCCCCTCCAATACTAGGAATTCCACAGTTGTATAGTTTTCCTAAAAGACTTAATACAAACAAGATAACACTCATGTTGCAAAAACATGACCAAAGCATGTAGAATATTTTCTCTCTGTCATTCAAATTCTAAAAGGAATGAGGGAGTTAGATGGATTGATGCAAGGTACACTCTGAATGTAGTAAGGGTATATATGGAAGACATTTTCTTTCTACAGATAAACATATATGCATGGAGAAGCAAAATGATAAACCCACCATAAATGGTTGCAACCTAGATACTCTGTTGCAGACATCACAACAAGAAACTAGTTACGTCTTCCTAAAAATTATCCAAACACAGCTAGAATCCCTGGTGCAAATGTGGACAGAAATAATGTTCTCAGTGAAAAATATATATCCCAATTAAGTGTCACCTGATTAGCAGGTGACTTTACATATCAACAGAAAAATCTGTCTGTAGAACAGTTTGAGCGCAGTCTGAAATGAAAAGGAGGATCCACAGACAGACATGCTGAAATGGTTGATAAAAACCCCTTGGCAAAGAAGTAAACAGGCCATTTGTTAGTGACTCACACAAATGTTTGAAAACCAGATTTAATAATCCTGGACAGGGCTCTGGTTATAGGTGAAGCACCAACAAGAAAATCTTCTCTACTGATTAACATAAGAGTTCCTAGTAGTAGGATTTCTTACCTGGTTTAGTACCTGCACATCCTTATGGAAAAATATGTTTAAAAAGTATTAGAATTAAATTACCCAGGCAGTCAGTTGAAATTGTTTGAGACTGGGACGTCAGACTCCCCGTGTACTGTGTGAGCAGATCTAATATGCGAGAAAGCGTGCTGTAATTGCCCCTGGTCAATTCCATAAGAAAGGGGAACCTATGTTGCCTGACCCAATAGGAAGTCACCACAATAATTTTTTGTAGAGTCCTTCTGAATGAATAGAATGACCCTGTATATCAATGGAAAGGGTAGAAATGCATACAGGAACATTCCTGACCTCATGAATAAAAATGCATCTGTTCTTCAGATCAGCCTGCAAGAAGTCCTGGTGTAGAATTTATATAGTTCTCTGATTCAAAAGGAGGCAAACAGATCTATTTGAGGTATTCCCACAACTGAATCCATTCCTTGTAGAGATCTCTCATTCAGTTTCCATTTGTGAGTATCTGTCCTGGTCCTGCTCAGCTTGCCTCCACTACATTTTGCTGTGACAGCATACAAGATGCCTGGAAGGTTATATAATGCTGTAGGGCTAACTCCCAAGCCATCATAGCCAGCCTGCCCAGGGGGTAGAACATGGTTTCCCTTGTATATTTATGTACCACACAACCGTGATATTGTCTGAATCACCTGTAATAGTCCAGGGCACAACAGGTGAAGAAGGGATTCTATAGCATGGATCACAGCTAACATCCCATTGATATTTATTTACATTTGTTTACAGGCTAGATCTGACTGGACACAGGTCCTTTTTCAGTAGAGTCCCAGGGAGAAAAGCTCCACAAACAGTAAATGAGCAAAGTGCAGGAGCAATTGAATTTACAGTATTAAAGATAATCACACTCAATAGACAGACCATTAGTTACATTAATAGAATATACAATATTAAAGAATCAATGCTAGAATTACATAGAAATAGTAGACTTAGCAATATCTGGCAAGAGACCAGGAATCATTGTAGGATAAATGTGCAGATAGTACTAAGGACAATCATGTTCTGTACCAAGCTAGTAGAACCTTAGTCATGTTTGCAGTGTTGAGGTAAGAATTCAAGCAGAATGATAGTTGGGAGGAGTGAAGTAGGGGCTAGGGGTGAGAGGGGGGGGGGGTGGAGGGTTTTTAGTCAGGGTTGGAACAAGGACATAGCCAGTGCATTTTTAGGTGAGCTTTAAGTGCAAGTCATGAAGTGACTGCTAGAAGGTAGCGTGGATAATGGGGGGTGGGGGTGGGGGGCATTCCACAGTTCCACAGTCTGGATATGTCGCAGGAGAATAGTGCTTCACCTGCTGAGTTTTTGGCTTTGGTGATAATAAGCAGATTTTTGCTGCTGGAGCTTAGAGGTGTAGTGGAATAGTAGGGTTGGAGGAGGTTTTGAAGGCATGGGATTTTAAGAAGATGGTTTACTAGTTTGTGGGTGAGTGAGAGTTGATTCAGATGTAGAAGTTGAGGGAGTTCAAGCCAATCAAGTTTCCTAAGTGAGATACAGTGGTGGCTGCGATAGGATGAGCCAGTGGCAAATTTTGCAATTTTATAAAGCAAGCCTTGAGCTTGTTTAGGTCTGACTGTCTAAGGTTGGTAAGTATAGGAGAGGCATAGAGTAAAGTGGAGATAAGGTGGGAATTATCAGCAGAAATTCTGTCTGTCTCGGTGAGGTATTGTTTGTTTCTATACAACGCACCCAGCTTTTTGTGCACTTTTTTATGTAAGAGATATGTGGGTGTCAAATCTGAGATTGTTGTCAATCTCCTCACCAAGTAGTTTGGTGTGATCTGCTGGGGAGATGACGGTATTGTCTTTGGCTAGACTATTGATGTGGGGGGTAATTTGGATAGGTTTGGTGGGTTGGAAGATAAGGAGTTTAGTTTTACTTGGACTGAGTAGTAGCTGGGCATTGGATAGCCAGCTTTCAGCCGATGAAAATGATTCCTGTGTGATCTTTTGAAATTCCAGTATTGTTGGAGCAGAACAGATGAGGGTGGAGTCACCTGCATAATGTATGAGAGAAGCATGCTTGGTGGCAGTATATAGGTCATAGGTGAAAAGGAAGAATAGTACAGGGCCAAGGATGGAGCCTTGGGGAACTGATTATTGGCGGCCAGTAAGATAGCTGTAAAACCAATCAGTAGCTAACTTTGAAAAGGATAATTTAGTGAGGACAGAGATTAATATTTTGTGTGAGACCATGTCAAAAGCCTTTGATATTTCCAGAAATATAACAGTGTAGAACATGCCATTGTATATATGATGAAGGATAGTGTTGGTGAAAGAGAGCAAGGTGGTAGTAATGCTGTGATATGGCCTGAAGCCATGTTGGGTTTTGGAGATGAGATTATTAGCTAGGAGGTAGTCTAAGACTTGAGAGTTAATGCATTTCTCAAGTATCTTGGAAAGTGGGGAAAGAATGGTGATGATGCGGTAACTGGAAAGTTCAGTGGAGGAGCTGCCTTTATGGAGGGGAATGATGTGTGATATTTTCCACAGAGTAGTGACATAGCTTTTTGATATGGAATGGTTAATTAAAATAGAAACTGAATATGCTAGGGCATCGGCTGCTATTTTTAGGTATTTTGAGGGGGGTATTTATGTACTTTGGGCTATCTGAACTCTCCCACAGGCCTTGCACCTTTACTCCTTAGACATTGCTCCCTAAGCAATAGCTGAGGCATCTTATTGTCTTTACCAATGAAGTTCTTTCTTAATAAAGCCTAAAATGTGGAATCTGAAAACCCCAAAGAACAAGAGTGGTGGGTCCTCATTTTTTTAAACATTGAATTATTCTCATGCATAACCTAGCAAAAGGAATCATGAGAATAATAAAAGCCATGAAGCTAAGAATCCTGACATATTTTCTGGTTGAATTCTCAGACTAATTGGAGGAGATCAGGATAGTTTCTAAATGAAAATTCATCTTTTCTTGTGTTAGGAATCCCTTTGAAGAGACATCTAGAAGGAAGTTTAAAATCACAATCGTGTAACAGTCATGAAAGGTTTTTGAACCTTTATCTGGAAGTCTAGGTTGATAAGGAGTGAAGGAATCCATATTACATACTCCTAACAGCTGGCAAAATTCTCTGCAAAGATCAGTCTTCTTCTGGCTTTTCCCGGTTAGGGGTCGCCACAGCGGAACTCCGGTCCGGTAATGATTGGCAGTAGATTTTTATGGTGCAGAGGTGCCAGCTCGACACCCAACCTTCGACGAAGGCACGCCCATTCATGCATGTCTTTCGAATGCCACTCGACCGTAGGGAGGACATGCAGACTCCACACAGAAGGCGGTCCAGCCGAGAATCAAACGGGAGAACCTCTTGCTGTGAGGCGACAACGCTACTGCTGCACCACCATGGCTTTCTCTGCAAAGATCAGTAAGTTGTCTAAAAACAAAAACAAATGTGATTGCCTTGCAG
This sequence comes from Protopterus annectens, assembly GCF_019279795.1. Lineage (NCBI taxonomy): Eukaryota > Metazoa > Chordata > Ceratodontiformes > Protopteridae > Protopterus > Protopterus annectens. The sequence continues at coordinate 1,122,183,803 of NC_056743.1, forward strand.
TATGCAATGGGCTAACCCTGGAAAGAGACAATTTACAGACGTAGAGATGTAGGGGCAGGAGGGGAGGGGGGAGAGGGGGAAATTCTGGAGAAGTCAGTCTGAAGGTGTACTCTGCCCTTTTTTTTGCTTTTTGAAAGGATCCCTGTTTATTGTAACCTTCCTGCTTTCTATTTCTTGTTCCTTGTTTGTGATGGCAGAGATTGATTATTTTGTCTTTTCCTTCAAAAAAAAGAAAAAAAAAAGAAGCAGAGGGTTTTTAAGATTCATACTGATTATGAGGAATTTTAGTAACTCCCAGAATTAATTTACTTCCCTCTGACATCAAACTGTTTGATAATCTGAGTATCAGCAAGGCCAAACAAAACCTCATTGTTTAAAGTACAGTACTTTACCTCATCAGAAAATATCTGAGTTTATTTCCAGGCATGCCTTCACAAACAGTTGCAGTAGCAGTAGCAGTGGTCCTAGACACAGTTATCTGCACAATCATACACACTATTCAAAGGATGTTTAGATACCTCAAACAGGTAAGAAATTGTAGAATTCAGATAGGACCTACCTTCTGATGTGAGTGGCATAACAAACCCTCAAGCTATCAATATCTGACAGAATAAACTGAAAGAATGAAATTCTCTTATAAAATCTATACCTTACCTTCAGGACAGGCGGGGAAGGGTTGTTATTAATAAGTGTTCTGTCTTTTTTAGGGACTTAAGGCTGGGAGGGTGATTGCAGGCAGCATTTAAAACAGCCTGCAAACTGGCGTAGTAGGAGGAATGGGTGTGGCATGTGGTAAATCCACTTGTATCATATCATAATATTGACTCAGTTTAGGAAGAACATCATTTAGCTTGGAACTAGTCATAGGAAAGAAAACCTCCTCTGGTGGAGTTGGAGAGGACAAAGGTTTCAATTAATCAGTACTGGGTTTTGAATTAGATAAAGATAAAGGCCTGCCTCTGTCAGAATCTGCATATTTTCCTCAGGAATATATCGGCCTACTTAGTCTTCCGGTGTTGATTTCTGCTCTGCAGCATAGAAAGACTGCAATAAACTGCTGTCTAAGGTACAAAAATCATCCTTAGCAACAGACAAAATGTCTGGATGAGCAATCTGTAACCTTTAGTTTTTTTTTTCCTGGGAAATCGCTGTACGGAGACTGACTGAGAAATGGTATATCATTCCAGGCAGGTCTCTTTCTCCAGCCCCTCTGAAAAGAACCTCCTGGAGAAACTCCCATATCCAAAGAAGATGGTTATTTTATGTCCAGATTAGATACTGGAACAGCTGCAAAGGATGTTTCTACTCCCTGGTCCATGAGGTCAGAAAGGATAACACAACAGGGACCTATAGAAATCAGTGAGTTGTCTGAGAAACAAATGGCTGGCCACTGCAGAGTCACCTACCAGTGGCTGAAGCATTGTCTGAGCCTATGGTGTAGACATGGGCTCCCATTCTGTTTTTTTTCTTTTAGATTCAGCAAAGAAAGAAGCAGTAGGACTGATGTAAGAGTCTACGCTGTAGCCAAGGAAGAAGCCCGATTGCCAGTAAGTACAACTGTGAAAAATCAGGCAGAAGATAAGTTGCCGGGTAAGCGTTTACAAGCTGCACACACACTTATACTTCTTCACATAGTCCCTCAATAAAAGCACAATTGTACAATAAAAGGTTATTAGCATTCCAAAATGTGCACGCTGATTGGCCCTTCAATCAGCTTGCCTATTGTAAATCGAGCATATCCCAACAGAAAGAAGTTCTGCCGCCTAAGTCTTCTTGAGTGGTCAGCTTTCTAGTGGAATATGTTCTTTAATACCATAGTTTAACAGACAGTTAAATATCAGAAAAAAAACAGGGAAGATCTGCAAAATTGTAAATAATTGAGAAGTATGGTTACTGACAACATGAACAATTGTATTGCTGATAACCGTTTCTCTCAACTATCCACAGTTTTGCAGAACGCCCCTGATTTTCCTCATATTTTGCGACATCCCTTTTGTGCAGTCAAAAAAAAATTTACATTTGAAAATCCTTGTCTATGCTACTGCACTGCACTGATGTACTGAACAAGCATGGAGATGTACGTATCTTACACATGTGCAGGACATCACTACCGATTCATGGAAGAACACTGAAGTGGCATTATACAATGAAATTATTTAAGAAAGGTAAGCAGTTTCTTTCTTAAATAATTTCATTGAATAATAGGAATAATACACTCCTGCATGAGGGTATCCCAGGATTTATCCACAGTTAGCTTTGCTTGATCACTCAGGCTTCATTGATATGACATTTTACCATACTGATAATATTTTCAAAGTTGTTAAATGCTGCATGTGGTCATTTTTCTTATTTATTTAGATTATAGAAGTTCTCCCTCCTGTTATTAGATCTTACTCTGAATTAAGACCATATTTCTATTTATTATAGAAGCCTTAGGTGTTCTTTTGAAATGCATAGGTAATGGGATTTGATAAGTGACCAAAATGGGTAGCATACCTTTCAAACTCTTATTACAAGAAATCTGGACAAAGACTAAAAAAATGGGTGGGGGGTGGGGGGTGAAGGCCCCAAAATAGGGACAAATTTAAAATATTGCTGTTATAAACTTAGAAAACTGATAGAATAACATGATTTGTGTTAGCATGCATTTTCAGAAGGATATGAAGTCTTAAACTCAGATGCATGTAATTCTTTAGTGATGTCAATTCCTAGTGGTTTGTCAGAAAATCACAAATGTTATGGGAAACAAACCAAAAATATGAGGCAAAAATCTGGACATACTGTGAAAATCTGGACAGCTGAGAGGTATGACAGGTAGGGTAATAATATATTTAAGGGACTCATTTGGAATGTGAACAGATCAGCTTCCCAGATAAAGAATAAATGTACTACAACATCATGATTTAGGAGCATGTTTACTGTGGCTTCAGGAAATCCATTAATCTCTAAGGAGCCACTTCAAAATACAATTATATATTTTGCTTTTCCACTGCATTATTCATTACCACCTTCTAATAAGAAAGGAGAGGTTGGGCAATTAATGAATGATGATATATATAATGGCAATATGCCAAGGTAAAATAGTATGGAATCAATGCAGACATGAAACCAAGTAATGGAGTGTCAGGGATATTTTGTATGATTTTTATCAATGACTGAGGATGTGACAGTTTGGAGATGGGCGAGGGATTTTTCCCAGTATTTACTCCATGATAAAGGATATAACAATGAGGAGTAGTGGAAAGGGGATTTAACTTCAACTATTGTTGCTAAGAGCATAACATGTGGAGGAGGTAGAAGAATTTACAATTAAAGTGACGAGCAGATATTTGGCAATGGTCAGGAAGAGTGAGAACAGGATGTTACTGTTTTACACCCCAATCAGAGATAGGACAACAGGGGAGGAGGTGGGAGTGGATTCTGATTTGCAGCATTATATTAGTAGATATGGTAATTAGGGGAAGACATAAGAGGATGTGTCTTTAGTACCTCAACTTCTCAAGGGACATGACAACAGGAGGAGAAATGAAAGAGTTTTTAAGATTTATTTCACAACTGGGGGATTTGATAAGGTATGGGGGTGGGGGTGGGAGGGGCAAATGTACTACTTTTATAATAGTGCATGAGGAGGCCTTAGTTCATATCCTAGCTAACAACTGAGTCCACCCCTATATCAATTGGGCAAAAATGTTAACTTATACATAAAGAGATATATACTTGGCTTTGAATTATCCAAAACATATGAAGAAATAAAAAAACTCTGTACAATCTAAAACTGACTTCATTATGAATCCCAAAAGCACCGAATCTCAAAAGTCAAATATCTACAAAAATAAGACATGCTTAAAGTTTTCAGATTAAAATAAAAATTCTGTGTTGTTGTGCCTTTCCCCGGTTAGGGGTCGGCGCAGTGGAACTCCGGTCCGCTAATGATTGGCAGTAGATTTTTATGTGCCGAGTTGCCGGCCCTGATGCACAACCTTCAACGAAGGTACACCCATTCACGCATGTCACCACACAGAAGACGCTCTAGCTGAGAATCGAACAGGACAACATCTTACTATGAGGCGACAACGCTACTGCAGCACCACCACCACCCAATTGTAAACTGCAAGAACCCACAGGCAAGGGATTTATTAGTAACAGACTGGTGGTGAAGAGTTCTGCTTCCCTTTTTTGACGTTTTTATACCTACTAGTTTTATAAGATTCTACACTTCCATGAATCAGTTTCCAATATTTTTCCACAACTAAAGAATTTACTACCGGCTCTAGTATAATGTTTCTATCATGACAGATTCATTTATTCATGTTTAAACAATGCTGATGACCATAAATACATAAAAAAATATAATGGGTCATCCAGATCTGACAATGGCACGTGTATTTTTTACACTTATTACTCTGATAAAGAAATAAGATGATGGGTTGGGTTAACAACTGTCCAGCTTTACTCAGGACAGCCCTAATTTGGCAGCTGTGTCCTGTGGAAAAAAACAAGACCTGAAAAATGGCAATTGTCCTGAGACTTCAGGACAAAAGGTATTTTCTAAGTTTCTTCTAATAGTTGCACAGAACAGTTATTTTGTATCTGAAACACCTTACTATCATATGAAACATCAGAAACATCTCAAATTCTACAAGAACGTGCGTTTATTTTAGTAAATAAAGGACGTTCAGTCCTTCACATTAGTTGCAGGTATAGTTTGCCCAATAAAATGTCATATTTCTATAAAAAGGTACCTACAAAATCTTACATTTCCATAGAAAAGGTCCACTTTAGACATCTGAATGGGTCCTCTAAATTTGGCAATGTCAACACATGATTTACAACTCTGAAACATTTTAAAAATTGTAGTCAGAAGACACTGACTCATCTGGATCCTCATAAAAGAAGGCTAAGGAGAGAGAAGTACTGAATATTGCAAGTCGTCATTAAAGGAGAGTGCTCTAGGTGGAGATCACACACACACACACACACACACACACACATATATATATATATATATATATATATATATATATATATATATATATATATATATATATATATATATATATATATTTGAAGGAAAAAATCAGTGTGTATATCATGAACTGTTGTTTTCTACAAGTTAACTAAGTGGCATCAAGGTCACTATGAGAATGGGAAGTCTGGCTGTACGTACTTAATATTTTCAGTCCACAGCATACCTCCCAACCTTTCAGTACAAGAAATATGGACAAACCAAAACATTTTGGGGGACAAAGACCCAAAAATAAGGACAGATTTTAAATAACATTTTAATAAACTTAGAAAGTTGCTAGAACCAGGCATTGCAGTAATGTGTGTTTTCTGAAGAATACAAAGTCTGAAACTCAAATGTCTGTCATTATTTAGTGACTTCAGTTATCAGTGATTTGCCAGAAAACCAACAAATTTTATAGAAAAAAGCAAAGGAAAGGATTAGTGCTGAAACTGAATTCATCTATTAAAATAAAAAATGGCAATAAACTGCACGTTGCTAGACCAAGTTTTCCGGTTGTCGACGGAGTTGCTAATGCTAACAGGTTAGTGACTTCTGGTCAAAATTTACATCTAGCATCTGTACAACGCAACATACCTGCTTCTTTGACTGACAGTGGTAACATTATGCGATCTGGAAACCTCCAGGCTAGTTGCTCAGCATAATGCATCCGAGGTTATCCAAGTGCAACTAACTCTGGGCAAAATTGCAATCCAAATTGTAGCTTGCTACAGATCACCCACCATACCCCAGGATTCCCACTCCTCTTTTCTTGATATACAGGAAAATATTAGGGTTCAACCAAACACCCTAATAATGGGCGATTTCAACTACCCCACCATTAACTGGGAAAACTACTCATGTACCAGCTCATTTCCTCAACGCTTTCTGGAATTCATAAATTCCAATGCCCTGGATCAACTTATCCACACCCACACCAGGCGCAGCAATATCCTAGACCTAGTCATTACCAACTTGAGTGACCGGTGTTCCACACCTGAAGTCAACTCCTCGTTGGTCAGATCTGACCATAAGCTAATCACCCTAGATATCCACATCCCACCCCCACCCCCCATTAAGGAAACCATGATAAAAAATTTCTCCAAAGCCAACTTCATGCTTCTTAAGATAGAAGTGGCAAACTTCATGACACCCATGCAGATGGACAATACAGTTACAACTGCTGAATCCTACACAAATGCACTCTATAAGCACTTACATGAGTGTACTGATCGTGCTATCCCAAACAGAACTAAGACGCTATCCTCCAAAAAAAGGAAGCCAATCTGGTGGTCTCCTACCATAAACAAACTCTACAACAGAAGGAAGAAACTGTTGCAAAAGAGGGTAAAATCCAATGAGTGGAGGAGTTCCCTGGTTAGCCTCAGTAAGAAGCTGAGATCCCTTATAAGATCCTCCAAAGCTAGCTACGAAAACAAAATCATCATTGATTCTAAGGACAACCACAAAGCATTCTATAGCTATGTCAAGAATCTCAATGGCAACACCCAGATTTGCTCTGAGTTACAGCACAATGGCATGAAAATTACAGAACCAACTGATATTGCCAACATCCTGGCAGATAGTTTCAGTGCTAACTTTACCCCCCTTTCACCCCCTAAAGGGCCCATATAAATACAGGAAGAATGCAGAGTCCCTGTAATCACAACTATGCAAGTAAAATCTGCACGCTCTAAAGCCAAAAACACAGCATCCATGGGACTGGACAACATCTCAGGCTGCGTTTTACACGAACTTCAGAATGAACTGGCTCCTCACCTAAGCACCATGTTCAATCATAGCCTCACATCAGGCTTTGTGCCTACAGAATGGCACACAACAACAGTTATCCCACTCCATAAAGGGGGGAGCCACCACTGATCCAGGGACCTATCGCCCAATTAGCCTGATGAGCCTGGTCTGTAAGGCCATGGAATGTATCATCATGGAACTTATAAACAAAGACATTGGTAACCTCCAAACTCTGAACCCCACCCAGTTTGGGTTTTTGAAAGGCAGATCATGCCTCCTGAACCTGATCGACTTCTTTGAGGCAGTCAGCAAAGCCGTAGACGAGGGTAAGGTGGTTCACACAGCCTATCTTGACCTCGCCAAGGCTTTTGACACCATCCCCCATTCTGGAATTATAGCTAAATTCACTAAACTAGGTATAAATCCCTACCTCACAAGATGGGTTGCCAACTGGCTCACTGACAGAACCCCCACTGTAAAAGCTGCAGACTCCAAATCTGACTTCAAACCAGTGACAAGTGGAGTACCACAGGATTCAATCCTTGGATGTCTCCTGTTTGGTATCTACTTCTCTGAAGTACAGGCTAACACAGAAGGCCTTTGGCTAATGAAGTTCACAGATGACTGCAAACTAGGAGCCATAGTCGAGTCCCCAAATGATGTGGACATCCTACAGAAGGGCCTCACTGAGACAGATGCCTGATGTCAGAGCCATGGCCTCAAGCTCAATGCCAAAAAGTGCATTGTCATCCCCTTTGGTAAAACTCAGTACCCAAGAACTACCACATAGGTGGCAGTCTACTTAATGTCAAATATGTGATAAGAGACTTTGGGACCCAGGTGGACACTAGTCTCTCCTTTGATAATCACATTGCCACAGTAGTCAGGAAATCCTTCTATGTAGCGCACCTCATCACAAAAGGGTTCTCATCCAGGAAAAAAAGAGGTCATTGTTCACCTCTACTCGACACTCATTAGACCCATTATAGAGTACAATGCCCCTTTTGGAATGTACTTCACAAGAAATCTGCAGCAGCTGGAAAGTCCATAGAAGTACCTCACAAAGAGGATTACTGGCCTCAAACAGGTGCCCTACACTGACCATCTCAAAAAACTCCAGCTTTACTCCATAGCATATCACCTACTCTGAGGTGATCTCTGCCTAACATATAAAGCTATGTCAAACCCAGAGCTGTTGGACAGGCTACACCTAAAGAAATACCAATCCCTCTGAACTACATGCTCTAGGTTCCTAAACCTTGTCACCACAATAAACAGGACATGCTGGAGGGATAGATTCCTGTCTCAGACCCTTCCCATATCTGGAACAAGCTAGCTATCTATGTCAAGCAAAGTTCCTCATTAGGACTCTTCAAGAAAAATCTTGATGAGTGGATGGGAAATAGGAAATACACCCAGGAATCACTTCTGTGGCTCTGCTCAACAGGGGCACAGGAAAATAACTTTCTTGGGTGGCATGAACCAGGGAACCTTGTTGGCTAGGCTTACTTAGGCCTTTGGGTCGATAGCCTAGTACCTACCTATGAACCTATGAAGAAGTGTCATATAAAAGACACACAGGCCAGTATAAACCTATTTTGGTTGTGAGTATTGAATAGGACATAGCCACCAACCATTCTCCTGTTGTACATTTCAGAACCTTGAGAGACAAAAGTACAACACTAACCAATTTTAGTGTTAGTTTTATAACCCCTTACTCACTTGATACTCACTGTTTAAAACAAATAATAACCAAGAATTGGAGATTCCTGATGGATGACCCCACCATTAGGAACAAAGTGGATGATCATCCGAGATTCGTTTTTATGAGAGGTGTCAATATGAAAAATATGTTTGAAGTAAAAGTAGGCCAGTGGGTAAAAAATCCTGGAATGCTCAATTGTGAAGCATGTATGTATTGTAAGCATATGGAAATAGGTAAAACATTCAATGTTAACGAGGTTAAATATGACTCAAATAGGAAATTTAACTGTAACTCAAAGATGGCTGTCTACTTAGCTAAGTCTCAGGGCTGTGCTGTGTTCTATATTGGAAAAACGGAGTGAAAGCTGAGGGGGCATGTGTACAAGCACTCGTATAGTATCACTAGAAAACCGTTAGATAACATACTGGCTAAACATGTTGTTGAAAACCATATGCACTCTTTTAAATTCAGAGTAGTGGATCAGGCAGAATTTAATCCTAGAAGTGGACCACGTAACTTAAGGTTAGATAAATTGGAGCTTTCTTGGCAGTTGCGTTTAAATGCCTGTGGTTTTCAAGGGCTAAATGATACATGTTCTATAACTTGTTTACTTAAGCTGCAAAGTCTGGAAAGATGAATTATTTCATTGTTTTCCCTAGGAAATAGTAGTTTTTTATGTATGTATATATATTAGACATTTAAAACACATATGTATATATTTTATATATTTTTTTATATATATTACACACATTTTACTATTTTGTTAATGCAATACAGTTATTTTAAAATAAGGTCGATCATGTGACTTTTGGAGGGTTATTTAAGTGGAGCCTTTTACTTGTTGTATTTTATCTGAAGAAGTTTGGGTAGGATCCCAGACGAAAAGCGCTTAATAAAACTTGGTCTAGCAATGTGCCGTTTATTGCCTTTTCTTTGTTATTTTAATAGTCAGTTTTTTTCTAAACTTAAAAAGTTGCTGGAGTTTGTTTTAACATACATTTTCTGAAGGATATGAAGTCTGAAACACAAATGGATGTCGTTATTTAGTGACTTCAATCTTTAGATCATCCTAGTGATTTGCCAAAAACAAAATTGTATGAGGAACAGACCAAAAATAAGAACCAAACTTCTGGACTTTCTGCAAAAATCTGTACAGTTGAGAGGTATGCTAGGCACTGTATAGGTTACCCTGAGCTGTGTACTATCCATATGTGTGGCCCCCTGTCCTTGACTTGTCAATCTTACCGGCAGTAATGGCTATTGACTTCTGGACAGTGTGTACAACTCCTACCGTCGGTGTAGCTGACATGCAAAATAGTTGGCACAGAAAGTCTTGGAACATGGACCCTGTCAACCAGAGTACTGTACCTAGGCCACTAAGCCATAACAGACAAGTGTAAGTGCTGCCCACTTCCTGGCAGTATTAACCATGCATATACATGGGTCTAATTTATTCCTGCGAAAGCCGAATCGGTCAAATACAATTTGCGTGAACCATAACGAGCGAAACGTGAATACGTCGAATGCACTAAACTGCAAAATTCAAAATCTCGATCTCTCATAGTTGGCCAACCCCACCGCCTGCAACATACTACCTACCGAAACACAGTAAAAAACAACACATACACACACTAACCAAAACCCTACTTCTCACCCTAAAGTAAAGCACCAAAGCCCTACTTCTATCCCTACACTAAACTCTACATACACAACTATCTATGCACTATCCTTAACCCCTCCCTGACCCTCAGATCCATAACTACCACACACTTACCCTACTGAGCTATACCCAAACAAACTAAATATTCCACACACATACACTTAACAAAACCCTACACTAAACCTTACATACACTACCTGTCTATGCACTTACCTTAACCCGCACCCTAACCCTAAGGTCCATAACTATCGCACACTTACCTTACTGAGCTATTCCGCAGATGGGCCAACTATGCGAATTCGATATTTCCACTTTCGCTGTTTGGTACGTTCAACATACTCGCGTTTTGCTCATTATGTGTCTCGCAAATTGTATTCAACCGATTCAGCTTTCGCGGGAATAAAGTAGACCCCATATACATAGTTCATTGACCCCTGCATATTGTGGACATGCAACAAGTTATTAAGTTGATTGGGACAGCCCTGGGAATGTGTGCTCTACTGCTATTACCCTACAAACATAAATGTTACTGCATTTCTAGGGGAACACTGATGTGGTGGGGGGCATACCTCTCAACTATACACATTTGCACAGACTGCGCAGATGTTGGCTTTGCATTTTGGTTCCATTTAGCATAGTGTTGTGCCTGTCTTGGAGAATATTGGCATAGAACTACAGACCAAAGGTTGCAATGTAATGGCAGACATTTGAGTTTCAGACTTCATACCCTTTAGAGACCTAATGCAACTGCAAGACCTGCTGTGATATCACTGTGTAAGAGGAATATTTCATTATTGACCCAATTTGTGGGCCTTTGCAAGACATTTCTTTATGGTTTTCTATGGCTGACTTGCTACGGTAAGCTGAAGGGTGAGTATGGGAACCCAACATTGACATCCATGCATGTGACCTATGACCCCTTGTTTGTTAGTCCCCTGCATACACTGCAGTGAGTTTTGTCATCTAGGGGAATACTGCATACACTGTGGAAGCCAGTATTGCATGGACTTTTCCTGTTGTCCCACATAGCTGTCAGTTGTCTACTGCTATCCCGGTATGCCACCCCATTCCCTTGCATACATTCAGCAATACCATAGATATGCTACCAAAATGTACTACTCCATTCATTTATTGTTAAGAAGAGTGACTTACGTTGTGCCTGCAGCAGTTGTGAGGATGGTACTTGACGGGCTAACTCTATCAGATGCATGCAGTACCCAGCCTATACATGGTAAGGTACAGGTAGTGTAATGTGTATGGCATCCATTTTACTGTGTGTGCAAGTCAGAGAGAGGTGTCAGTCCCTGGGTCACTAGGGTGTCAGTGTATGTGTTATGCATTGTCCCTCTACCAAGGCCAGGGCATACTGGGCATGCCTACATCTGCCTACAGGGGAGGCTCAGGGGTTTTCTCCTCCAAGTCCCCCTGTGCCTGTGGGGACCTTGGCAATAGTGGGGGGCTGTGTTCCCCTTTCCTGTGATGTTCCTGACACAGCTGTTTCTGCAGGATTACGTTGTGTAGCATGGCACATACTATGAACATGTGTGGACATGTGGCTGAAGAGTACAGCAGGGCTCCACCAGATATGTCAAGCAGCGGAACCATGACTTGAGCATCCCAAACACATGCTCTACAATGTTCCTAGTTTGTGTGTGTGCCTCATTATGGCATTCCTCAGTGGATGTGTGTGCATTTCTGATGGGTGTCATCATCCACGGTTCCAGTGCATAGCCAGCATCCCCCACGAGATGGCCATATGGGTTGTCCCCCTCCCCGGCAAATGCTTGGTACAGTTGTGTGGCATGCCAGATGTGGGAGTCGTGATAACTTCCAGGGCTGCCAGCACACACATTCATGATAATGCCCTGGGCATTGCACATGACCTGGCAGTTGATGGAGTGATAGCCCTTGTGGTTGACATACACTCTATCATCTTCACCATGTGGTGCTTTGATGTGGATGTGAGTGGAGTCTATGGCAGCCAGTACCTCTGGTTAGTGTGCTACATGGTGGAAGATATGTATATTGCTGGTCCTCTCCTCAGGGGTGCTGGGGAAATAAATGTGCTCACTGGCATGCCTTAGCATGACATCCAGGAGCTGGAGTATCCTGGATGCAGAAGCCTGTGAGACCCTCATGATGTCCCGGTAGATCTTTGGAAAGTACCTGTAGCTAGAATTCTTAAGGCTACACATACTTCGGTTTCGACTAGGATGGGCTCCCCTCTGTTGGCTCTGTGTCTGAGGTGAGGTTGGCAGAGCTCTATGAGTTGCTGTAGTATGTCCCTGTCCACCCTGTAGCTCTCTAGTATCTCCAGCACATGTAGCTCCTGAAAGGTTACCCTGGGTCTGAACACTCTCGTCCTCCTCAGTCTCGGCCGGTTGTCAGCATCATCCTCATCACCACCCTCAGTCTGCAGCACATAGAGATGTAACAAAGCAGCAGCAGCCCCTATCATTTTGCCAGTTAAAATTCCCAAGTGTGTGCTCCAATGGTGCAGAGTTTGTGGGAAAAAAACAGACTGAAGGGTGTTACATAGTTTATAATGGTGTGCTGCAGATGCTGCCTGTGTGATTGGCTGATTAGGATACATTCCACTTGCCAGCTATATTATTGCAGGGTTTGAATGGGCTACTGTGAGTGGCAGAGGCCTTATTACTTATTTGTAGTTGATTACCTTTATTTTACTATTTCCTGTTTTTTTTTCAAATTTCCACCCCCTTAAGCCCCGCAGTGCGGCATGCAAATTGTTTCAGCTAGTGTAAACATTGCTGAGCAGAAAAGGCCTTCTCCTGGATACGAACATGCTAATCATTTCTTGAACCAGCTAAGCAGCCTCAGACACACCCCCTTGCTTATCTGAGCCACATAGAAGCTGCAGAACTCCAATGTGCTTACACCGAACATGACACAGACCCTTTTCATGTCAGTTGCTTCTTCTGCTTACACCACCGCACTATAGCTCCTACACCCATGGACACGGTCTCACATTTTCCTATTCAATAAATTTGGGTCATTTACATACCCCTACCAGCTTATACCCTAGTTACACCACTACACTGGAGCCTATGTCCTTAGCAACCAATGTTACCTGTCATTATTATGAGTCTGCATACTGCCCAGTATAATGGCAGCATTAATGTTTCACATTTAGTTGTCTTTTTACTAATTTTTCTTTTCTGCACAAGCACGTATGTTCGCCTCTGTGCTCCGCTTAAATGGCAGCAATCTCCCTCCCCCAAAAGAACTTTTGATTTTTGCAATTTTGCAACACTTTGGCATGCCAATGGGCATAGTTTTGGCCATTGGCATGCCTAATGAACATAATGCATGCATTACTTTAAATTGTCATGCCCCTGTTTTTATTTTTGTAAAAATGCATGCGGTTACTAACCACATACATTTCTGCTACGGACACAGCTCCAACACAGATGCCTGTCTGCTTTCTGGATTGCAAATTCACCTCATTTGCATTGTTTTCACCACAAATGAGGTGATTTGCATTATTCTGTCACGTCTGTGCTTGAATTGTGCTGGGAGGCTCGTGCACGACCTCAGCCTTGTTTACTGGATCGCACAGGCTCTGAACTCTGTATTCGAGTCGTGCCACTATGCCAACATGGTGTGTTGGCTTTATTGAATCCTGGGGGAAATCTTTTAATACTTTGTATGTAGCATAGTTTTGAAATTATAAAAAAAAAGGATGCATGAATGTATCTGTTTCTGCCTAGCTGGGCACACTAGGGGAGGTAGGAACAGAACAAGTCTATGGCTGAGCATTTCCATGAGCGTGATCAAGTTTGGGGGAGTTGTTTGTTGATCAGATGTGGGAGTCAGTGCATGTGGGAATGTCTGGGTGTCTATGAGTATGATTGTGTGTGTGTCTGTGGGTGTAGATGTGTGTAGGGTGTTGCCTTTGTCACATAATGCACAGACTAGTAGGGAGGACTGACAGTACTAGTGTTCAGTTCAAAGACATCATAATGAGCTACTAATAAGGTCTTTCTCATTGCAGCCATACCTGCCTTGTAATCACATTTTCTCACCATTGTGCTAATTGACCGACCTGCTTTGAGGTAATTAGCACAAGCAGTGAGCATTTTACTGAATACCAGGTACTGTGTTAGAGTAAATTAAGCTCAACATGTTAATGTAGTAAGAAAAATATGCATAAAACATAGGTCGACACTGCGACACAGCCAATGACAAAATATGAGCAGGACACATGTTTTGCATGCATGGATCCTTTACACTGCATGTAATGCTCATTATGGGTCTGTTTCCAGACTATGGCACCAGGGTGTAGTCATTCTAAAACAGGTTCTGTATCATGGTCAGTCTGACAAAGATAAGATGGCAGTGTACTTAAGATGCTTGACTAATGAGCTACAAATCATTCCATCAGGTAACTGGTCTATAAGATGGACATTTTTTCCCTCTTCAGAGATATTCAATTAACACCATCTGGATAAATGTATAAATGAATAGAATTCACAGTAATGTGTCCAATGTGATGGAAAAGTAAGTACGGCTCATTACATAGTGGGGATGGTGTAATAGCATCATTTGCTACAATAAAGAATTGATTATCTGTTTAGGCATATCATCATGCTTATGCAGTTTGCATATTTTGACCTATATATGTATTTAGTCACACAGAGAATAAAATATATAAAACCACACACACACACACACACACACACACACACACACACACACACACACACACACACACACACACACACACACACACACACACACACACACACACACACACACACACACACACACACACACACACACACACACACACACACACACACACAATCATAGCTGGCTTATTTGGCACCTGGTGCATCACCCCAGTCAAAGAGCCCCTCAACGCTATATTGGTGAGCAAAAAAAGGTCCCTTACCAGATCTGCTTTTCCTGTACTAAGGAAAGCAGTCAGGTTCTAATGCCCTACACCTACATACACCTAAGCTCACCAGGTGCTAACGCCCTACACCTACATACATCTAAGCTCACCAGGTGCTAATGCCCTACACCTACATATGCCTAAGCTCACCAGGTTCTAACGCCCTACACCTACATACACCTAATCTCACCAGGTGCTAATGCCCTACACCTACATACACCTAAGCTCACCAAGTTCTAACGCCCTACACCTACATTCACCTAAGCTCACAGGTTCTAATGCCCTACACCTACATACACCTAAGCTCACCAGGTTCTAATGCCCTACACCTACATACACCTAAGCTCACCAGGTGCTAACACCCTACACCTACATACACCTAAGCTCACCAGGTGCTAACACCCTACACCTACATACACCTAAGCTCACAGGTTCTAGTGCCCTACACCTACATACACCTAAGCTCACCAGGTTCTAACGCCCGACACCTACATACACCTAAGCTCACAGGTTCTAATGACCTACACCTACATACACCTAAGCTCACCAGGTGCTAACGCCCTACACCTACATACACCTAAGCTCACCAGGTTCTAACGCCCTACACCTACATACACCTAAGCTCACCAGGTTCTAACGCCCTACACCTGCATACTCCTAAGCTCTCACACCTTACATGGCAGTAAAATTAAAAAAAGAAGTACTTCCGACAATCTCATTCCCCTAGTTCTAAGGAGGAGCAACTGGTCCTAGTAAGCTAACAACCTTCACCCACACTCTCAAACTCTATGTAAGAAGAACAACAACAAAAAAACTCTCTTGACTTCTATGATCTGGTACTCTAAGAGGAAAGCCAGGTCCTAACACCCTCACTCTCTACTGTTGCACATTTTAAAAAAGGAATGCATCCACCTAATCTGCTTATTTTGTCCCCTAATACATTACATCCAGGACAGCTCCCCCCTTTGCCCCACCCTAGCTATGTTTCTGCACACATTTGCAGATAAGCATTTGTCTCTTACAAGCTACATCTAACTCCTAGAGTGACTTTGTGTAGAGCCACTGCTACCTGTGAAGTTTTCAAGGCAAAGGCATGCAGGTTGCCAGGTCCTTTTATAGTATCACAAATGCATGCACTCACACCTATCAGTAATTTACAGTCCACCATTGAAATATGAGAGGAAAGAGGAACACCCACAGAAAACCTACCCAAATACGGGTCTATATCATAACACTGAAGTTCTCTAACATCAAATGTTATTATATCGAACCCTAAATACCGAAGTGTGAAAACATCGAACAGTCAGAATAGCGAATTTTTTCCCAGGGAAAAAAATTTGCTATTCTGAGAAACATACACACAGCACAAACACACACAAAAAACAGCCATCCACGCACATACACTTAAAATCCTACACCTAAACTAAAGTTTACATACAGTATTAGCTATCCACTTACCTTAACCCAACCCTAACCCTAAGGTCTGTCACTATCGCACACTTACCTCACCCACGCCCTAACCCTAACTCACCTAACCCGCCCCCTAACCCTAACCTACACATAATCGCACACTTACATGACCCACGCCCTAACCCTAACTCACCAAACCCACCCCCTAACCCTAACCTACACACAATCACACACTTATCTGAACCCGCGCCCTAACACTAATGTCCACACAATCGCACACTTACCTGACCCGCTCCCTAACCCTAACTCACCTACCCTGCCCCCTAACCGTAACCTACACACAATCGCACACTTACCTGAACCCGACCCATAATGCTTCAACATATTGAATGCTGAAAACAGCGAAGCCACAGCAACAGCCCACCGAATTATTTCCCTGGGAAAGAATTCGGTGTCCTGCACCTTCGCTGTTTTCAGCGTTCGACATTACGGGTTCGATATTATAACATTTGATGTTAGAGAACTTCAATGTTATAATATAGACCCCCCCAAATACAGGGAGGATGTGCAGAATCCACATAGATTGCACCACAGCAGAGAAACAAACCAGAGAACCTCTTGCTATGAGTTGGCAATGCTACCTGTTGTGCTACTGTACCACCCTATCATTTTATCATAAAACACCTCTGTCATTCACGTAATTATGACATATGACAAGGCACAATGGTCTACAACTCACACCCATAACTACTAACATTTAACAGCATGTGTCATTTACTACAAGTAATTCCTTTCATAACCAGTACAAAAGCGAAAATTTAGCCTATGAGCAAATGTGAAGCCAATGAATTCAGTGTGCAACTGCAATACATGTAACCAAAAACTGCAATGTATGTAACCAAATACACATCAAAGGATAATAAATCTGATACCATGGTATATAATTATTCTAGAAATTGTAAAAAAAACTTAAAATAAGCAGTGAACTATAGATAACTGTATTAAGGGACTACTGTGTAGTTAATTTTAAGTTTGTCTCTTCTTGAAAGATGGAGATGTAATACAAGCACAAATAATAATAATAATAAAATGGCTGTGAAACAGTAGAATTAATGGAAGCATAGTGTTTTTTGAAATATGAAATGCCAACTTTGTGGTCATTTAGGATATGAAGGTATGATTAAGTTTCTGATAAGGGGCAATTAAAGAGACACATCATGTGAGGCAACAAAAATATGAAATGAGACATAAACATGTGTCAACATTTTTGACATTTTCCCATGGAAAAGAAGGATTAACAGCATGGAAAATTTCAACTCTTCCTGGTATACAAGTATACAAACAGCTACTGATGTGCGTCATAATATGAGTCCTGGACAATGACATGGCTACATATAATGCTCCAATCTTTGCCTTTGAATGCCATCATTTCTGAGTAACAGGCAATGAATCATTTTATTGCATACATAAAGCATCTGGGCAAGTCAGAAAAGATATATAAAGTGTCAAGTCAGCAGCACACTCAGATCTCTATTGCATAACAGGAAACAATTAAAGCAAGGTCTGCAATATTTCAGGAAATGGCTGTGTGTTTTGCATATATGTCAGAGCTTCTCAACAGTGTCCATACCACAGCATAAGAGAGCATAGTCTGGGATACATTACAAATCATCAGCTTAATCTGTTACATGCTGCAAAAATGAAATGTTTTTTTCACAAATTTAAAAACAGTAATAAATCAATATCGTGAAATGTTATTCCTAATCTCTCAAAATACCAATAGTATTTTACTGAATACTCAGAACAGAACCAATTGCAATAAGGGCTTGCCGGAATGTAGCTTTTTGAAACCTCCAGGTGAGAGAGCCAAATTTAGTGCTGCCATCCATTAAGCAGACATAATGGGAAGAGAGGTGTTGTGATATGCCCAGAGGTGTTGACTGTTATTTCCGCTTGGTTTTACTTACAAGAAGAAAAAATAATGAAAACAAAAAACCAGATGAACTAGAAAAAGATATTACTTTGTGTATTTTACATTTCTGTCCATGCATGTTCACTGGGCTCAGGTCTCTTTTACAGTGTGATCCAAACATATCAGGACATTAAGTGATTTTATAAGGTTCCTTGTTATTATCATGCCTCATTATATCTATACATTTGCATCTAATCAGCACAACCTAGCCACCAAAATGCTGCTAACATTTTTCATAACCTACCCTTCCAAGTGCCTAAAAAGCACCTTTTCACTCAGATGGGGCTTCTGACTCCTTAAAGGGTAGAAATTGGTGGATACAAACCATTAAGGAGCTGAAAGTGGAAATCTTTGAGAAGGATGTAATCAGGAATCAGGAGCATTTATCTAATAGAGGCCAGAGCCAGATCATGGTCAAATGCGGCTCTAGGCAGGATAATAGATTGGGCTCCCCCCCATAAACAGCTACCCTACCACCCTATACACAGATCTCCCCACCCCCACAGCCATTCCAGTGTCTCATTACTTGGCTAGTTTTCCCCACTTACCATAAATATTGTTCAAACATCTCAGTGTGCATATTGTTTTCTGCTTTACATTGAAACCCACATTCAGAGAAAATGCATCTGGCCAATGGCAGATAAAATGTATCTTTAGGTTGTTTTCAAATCATAGTCCCCTTGCACACATTTCTTTGATGCACCTTCCTGATTGCATTAAACAATATTCCTTGCAAAATACAACAGCACTTGGTGTGAGTTTTAAATTTATAGTTTTGAACATTTTTCCAGTAAGCAATGAAACAAAATGTATGAACCAATAATAACAAAACTGCCCAGTTCAGAATATTTCAACCACAAAAGGCAGCTCAAACTTCTGTCATTTCAATCCACCAATACCAGAAAAATATGGGTCTACTTTACATGGTCGACTTTTCAGACCATGTAAAATAAACAAAAAACACACAACAAACACTTACCCCCACACCCCGTAACTTAAATATACCAACTTCGACATCACACTACAGTGCGGAATAAGGACATTTTCCCATTCTGCACTGTAGGGAGATAGCTGTTCCCCATGGTTGGCTTTTCAAAAGTCGATCATACGGTCTCAGCCATATGAAAGTCAACTTTCTGAAAAGTCGACCATGTGAAGGAGACCCAAAAATATATACAATCTCTACAGAAGTAAAAGTCATTTGAATAATTCCACATTAAACTTATTTGTAACTAATGAAAAGGTTGCTGCTAGTAAACAACTATATTTTTGTGTTTCGTCTACAAATTCGGTACCTGCTGCCCGTGAAGAATAAATTGACAATATTAAATTAAAAAAAAATGGTAAGATAGTAATATTGCAATAGGGATTGGATGGCCAACTGATAACAGTTTCATAATTACTAAGCATCTCATTCAAAGAAAGACATACTCAGGACTGCAGCACCCCACTTCCCTTAAAGTACAACACAGTCTCAGCAATCCATCTACACAGGTGTGCTATCTGCCGTGCTACTAACAATGCTTTTTGATTATATAGAACAATAGGCATACCATTTGCTAAACAAAACAGTTGTACATTATAAACCGACTTCGCATCAGTAGCAGCAAACTTCTCTTCCCTTGAAGCTCACGATTCCTTGAAAATGTACTTGAAATAGTTCCTTGAAAAATACACCTGAAATGCAATTCTTTGAAAATGCACTTAGGTTCATAGGTTGACACTAGGCTATCTGCCCTAGGGCATTTACAAGCCTAGCCAGAGTGTGTTTGGCTTTTGACACCCTTCTTAGATTAGTTGACTGTGCCTCTGTATAGTAGGTCAGAGAAGATAGCCCATTTAAGGTTAGTTTACCAGGCCTCTGTCTAGCAGTGACACAGAAGAGATCCCAGGGGTAAATTTACGATCTTGAAAACTTAATTTGCTTTAGCAGCTTGGTAGTTGGGGTAGATGATTCAAGCTCTTGTTTTCTGTAACTATGGTACAGAGTTTGAGCCTGGCCAAATTACTGCTACCATCTGCTATTTCTAACTAGGGCATCACACGCATCTCATACTTGTCTGTCTGTGGTCTGCAGCACAGGAATTGATTTTTGTATTAAAACTCTGTATCCAGAAGGGAAGAAAAACAGCAGATCTGTGTGATGCTCACACACACAGACACAACAGGTGTGTGTGTAATATATATATATATATATATATATATATATATATATATATATATATATATATATACATATATATATTTTATTAAAAAAAAAATAATCTCCCAGCCATTGGCCCCTCCAAGCCACTGGGCTCTCAGCGAGTGCCTTGGTTTCCTAGTTCTGTATCCAGTTTTGATGGAGTCTAGTCACTACGTTTAACCTGGAGAAGCCATGTGCAATAACATCAGATGTGTGTTGTTTCACCTCCATTCCTTCTCTTTACTTGTACAGGCATGTGAGGTTCCTACCTCCACCAGAAGCAGCACTAGTGGTATTAAGTCTCACAGTATCCTCCCAAAATGGAAGAACAGGCATTTAACTATATGCTCAAATCTCTCACTGTCAACCCTTGCAGGAAATCATGTTCATTCCTGAACCTGGGTCACTGGAGGTACACATGGAGATATTGTCTGTCTGTCAATCGGCTGGCAGAAAATTGACTGATTTGTTCTCGGAGGCAAAATACACAAACTGTAGAGTATGCTATGGAAACACTTTTATGGTGGTTAAAATATATAGTGAAGTGTACACCAATTTTCTTAAGAAGAAAAAACAGAAAACATATAGAACTGCTAATTTTGTTAGTTCAGAAGTTTTACCCAATTAATCTCCTAAGTGGGAGAAAATGCTAAAACATTATAGTTTGGCAGTTCCAGTGTGAATAATTCTACAATATGCTGTAAAATGAGTGTGTGCTCATTAGCTCTATATTAATCATATGGCAACCTCTTTTAGCATAATATGTCTACAAAAGGCATACTGTCTGTTGTTCTACATCTAAATTAAGAGAGTTATTTCTCAGCTTTGTTTATAAATTAGGGGACTTCCATGAGTTGTTGGGGAGGGACAGCCAATCCAAAGACTGAGGTGGCAATTACTAAAGATAAAATGTACTAAGAAATCCCTCAAGTTTAAAGCACACAACTAGCTATATTAACCGCATGAAAAACTATACTATACATATCATATGACTTGAACTCTCACCCTGCTGGATAACAAGTTAAGCTGACATAAGTTAGAGGATAGCCTGAAGAAATGTTCCAAGAAGTACAGTGTGAATATTTACTGTCCTTGAAAAGGCAGCACATTCAGACCTGTTTTCCTACTGTGTTGTTTGATGAAAAAATACTGAATATAGTTTGACATTTCAAACCAATCATCATTTCAGCTGTCTATATTTAGTTACAAAAGAATATGTAATCAGATAAGACTTATTTTGACAGCAATGTCTTGAAGAATATTTTTTTTCAACAGTAGTTTTTTATATCATTTTAATGATATATTGATGAGCTGCCTATTTTTACTGCAAAATTTGAATGAACTATGTATATAAAAATGTATAGATAAGCTTGTGGGAGACATTAATACTGGTACAATGAAATATGATTAATACAAAATATCCACCTGAACCCATTGCACACACCCTGATTAATACAAAAATATCCACCTGAACCAATTGCACACATCCTGATTAATACAATAATATCCACATGAACCCATTGCACACACCCTGATTAATACAATAATATCCACATGAACCCATTGCACACACCCTGATTAATACAATAATATACAGCTGAACCCGTGGCACACAGCCCGATTAATGCAATAATATCCACATGAACCCATTGCACACACCCTCATTAATACAATAATATCCAGCTGAACCCATTGCATACACCCTGATTAATACAATAATATCCAACTGAACCCATTGCACACACCCTGATTAATACAATGATATCCAGCTGAACCCATTGCACACAGCCTGATTAATACAAAAATATCCAGCTGAACCCATTGCACACACCCCGATTAATACAAAAATATCCACCTGAACCCATTGCACACACCATAATTAATACAGCATATCCACCTGAACCCATTGCATACACCCTGATTAATACAAAAATATCCACCTGAACCCACTGCACACACCATGATTAATACAAAATATCCACTTGAACGCATTGCACACACAGTTGAAGAAGGTGATTATTTGTTTCTGAAATTCTTTTTGATGAGTTTTAGAAGAGAAAGGTGATGTTATTTTCCTCAGAGAGGGAGATGCTTTTAAGGATGTCCGAGTCTTCTCCATCATAAAGAGTGCAGTAAACTAATTTTTATTTTATTTTATTTTACATTTGTTGACTGGGATAGTCCGACTGGATACATGTCCATTTTCAGTGGAGGCCCGGGGAGAAAAGCTCCAGCATAAACAGAGACAATAAAAAATCATTACAAAATAAAATCTCCAGGTAAATAGATAGTGTAGAAACATTATACAGATATTTACAAAGTATACATAGACAATCATGAAGAGACTGGTTCACAGGTTAAAGGTTACCCCTGTTTACAGCCCTGGGAACAAATAGACAATAACTAGATTGCTAGTTTATTCAACATTCTTAATTAGAGGTAGCCAGGCTTATTACAGTGGCAAAGCCAGTTTAGTGCCAGGTGTTGTTTAAGTTTGTTTTTAAACTGGTCTATGGAGGAGAGCATTGTGATGTCAGCTAGAAGTAGGTTCCAGACTCTACTTGCAGAGTTTGCAAATAGGGCATCACCAGCTGTATTGTTAGTTTTGATGGTTTGAATTAATAGTATATTTGAGGATCGAAGCAATCTAGGATTGTTATGGGGAATGATTATGTTTCTAAGAGCTGGTGTATGATTTGGGTTATAGAGAATTTTATTGGCCATAATCAGAAGGTTGTATTGGATTAGATTGGGTAGTTCAAACCACCCAAGCTGTCTGAGGTTGATACAGTGGTGTGTTCTAAAAGGCAGGCCAGTGGCAAATCTGGCAATGTGATTATAACAGGTAGACAGTCTGTTGAGTACAGTCTTGTTTAGTTTGGAGAGAAGGGGGGAAGCGTATAGCAGTGTAGAAAGTAGATGAGAGCGAGCTATAGCAATCTTGGCAGGAGGGGTTAGGAAGGCTTTTATTCTATACAGAGACACAAGTATTTTATTGATGGTCTTGATAGTTTGATTTACTTGTAGGTCAAATTTTAGGTTGTGTCAATGATGACACCTAGTAGTTTTGTAGATGGGTCATGGGAGATTATTGTGCCATCTTTTGCATTTATGGTGAAGGTAAAAGCAGTAGACCTATGTATTGGTGAGAATAGTAACATTTTAGTTTTTTTTGGGTTTAATAACAATTGCCGATCAGAGAGCCAGTTTTCCACAGTATTGAATGTGGACTGGGTAGCAGACCTCAAGTCTGAGGGAGATGTAGCTGAGCAAACCATGGTGGAGTCATCAGTGTATTGAATGCAATTGACATTTGGGATGACAGTATGTAAGTCATTAATAAAGATGAAAAACAGTAGGGACCCTAGTATGGAGCCTTGTGGTATTCCGAGGGTATTTGGTAACAGGTTGGAGAGCTTGTTCTGCCAGAGAACAGCTTGCTGCCTCCCACTGAGGTAGGATGTAAACCATTGAAGGGCCTTATAGTCTAGCCTAAAAGTTTGCAGGATGTCAATCAAAAGTTGGTGATCGACCATGTTGAATGCCTTGGATAGATCCAAGAAGAGAGCTGAGGATATGTAATTATTGTTACGGTTATTATTTATGGTATTGGTGAAGGCCAGTAGGGCTGAGGTCATACTGTGGTAAGGTCAGAAGCCGTGTTGAGTATCAGCCATAAGGTGATTTTGGATTAGATGGTGCATGAATTGTTGATGTATACATTTTTCCATTATCTTTGCAAGTGGAGAAAGTATGGCAATTAGTCTATAATTGGAGAATTCAGTGGATGAACCTCCTTTCTACAGTGTGATTACATAAGATGTTTTCCAAATGGTGGGGATTTTAGCCTCTGCTATGGTGCGATTAATTAGAATTGATATTGGATAGGCAATGGCATCAGCTGATATTTGTAGGTACTCGGCGGGGAGTTGGTCAGCGGAGAGTGTGGTAGGTTTTAATTTTTTGATCAAGGACCGGATTAGAGCCATGGACACTGGTGTAAGGCTAAACGAGAGTTGGTTTTTGGAGGTGATACTGTCAGGGCCAGAGGATCTAGGAGGCAACTGATTAGCTAGGGCTTGAATTGTCTCAGTAAAGAAGCAGTTAAAACTGTATGAGACTTCTTCAGGGGTTTTATCAATGGTAGCAGCAGGGGTAGGTGTAGATGTTTTATCAGGATTAAGTCATTTATTCAGGCCTGCCCAGAACTTTTGAGGATTATTCTGGTTAGCAGTTTGTAAATTACTATAGTATTGTTTTTTTGTCTTGTATTATGGATTTTTTAGTTTCATTCCTAACTTGCCTATATTTAACATGGTCATGGGGGTCTTTGGTGGAGCACCATCGAGCCCATATTTTGTTTCTACTGGTAATT
The DNA here is from genome assembly GCF_019279795.1 of Protopterus annectens. Taxonomy (NCBI): domain Eukaryota; kingdom Metazoa; phylum Chordata; order Ceratodontiformes; family Protopteridae; genus Protopterus; species Protopterus annectens. Next base: position 1,122,208,785 of record NC_056743.1, read on the forward strand.
TTTTGTCTAGTCTCTTTGGAAAGCCAGGGTACTGTTTCTACCTTAGTATGCTTTGAGTGGACAGGTGCATGCAAATCTACGATTTCAAGGAATTTGTTGTTAAAATATACAACTGCCTCATCTAAGGGGAGGTGTTTTAGCATAGACCAGTTACAGGAGTTATGTTCCTGTTGGAGTTTGGTTGGGTCAAAGTCTGTTTTGTTTCTGACTTTCCTGAGTAAGGGTTGTTGTTGGTTGATGGCTTTTTGTTTAATTATGTAAGTGAGAAGGTGGTCACTTAGGTCATCGGGGAGGGTACCAGTGGTGTACAGTTGGGGGTTACTATTTAATAGTACCCAGTCAAGTATACTTTCTTTTTGGTTGGGTTTACCTAGTCTGGTAGGGGTGGTTATGGTTTGTGTGAAAGCATGTAGGTTGATGTGGGTAGAAGGGGATTCTGAGGAACAGATTCCTCAATATATGTTACAGTCTCCAAGTAGTAGGGTTTCTTGGGGATGACATGATAGCCAGTGAAGAATATCTTCAAGCATGGCTAAACTGTTGCCTGGGGGGATATACATACAGATGATGTTTATAGGTTCATAGGTAGGTATTAGGCTATTTGCCCAAGGGCATTTATAAGCCTAGCCAGAGTGTGTCAGCTTTCACCGCCCCATTGATTAATTAACTGAGCCTCTGTCAAGAAGAGCTAATGAAGTGATCCCAGGGGTGTATTTTCTGTTACCCATCCACTCGTCAAGGTTTCTCTTGAAGAGTGTTAGTGAGGGGCTCTGCCTAATGTAGTTAGGAATTTTGTTCCAAAGCATGGGGAGTCTCTGTGACAGGAATCCATCCCTCCAGCATGTTGTATTTATTGTTGTGGCGAGGTTTAGCTCACTACAGCCAGTGGCTCACAGTGACTTGGATTTCTTTAGGTGGAGCATGTCCATCAATTTTGAGTTGGACATGGCTTTGTAAGTCAGGCAGAGATCACCTCTGAGTAAGCGATATGCGACTGAGTACAGCTGGAGTTTTTCCAGTCGGGCTGCATAGGACATATATTTGAGGCCAGTAATCCTCTTGGTGAGGTACTTTTGTGGTTTTTCCAGCTGTTGGAAGTGTCTTGTGAGATACATCCCAAATGGGACATTGTACTCTATGATGGGTCTGATGAGTGATGAGTAGAGGGGCACTATAACCTCTTTATTTCTAGATGCAAACCCTTTAATAATTAGATGGGCTACATAGAAGGATTTCCTAACTACTTTGGTAATATGAATGTCAAAGGAGATTACTATCTACCTGGGTCCCCAGATCTCTTATTACCGCTTCTGTATTAAGGGGGCTGCCACCTATGTGGTAATTCATGGGGGTTTTGTTTTTCCCAAATGAGATGACTATGCATTTTTTGGAATTTAGCTGGAGACCATGACTTTGACAATAGGTATCTGTCTCAGTAAGGCCCTTTTGGAGAATGTTCGTGTCAGCCAGAGAGTCAGTTATGGCTCCCTGTTTGCAATCATCAGCGAACTTGGTTAGCCATAGTCCTCCTGTGTTTGCCTGTACATCTGAGAAGTATATGCTGAACAGTAGGAGTCCCAGGACCAAGCCTTGTGGGACACCACTTGTGACTGGTTTAGAGTCGGACCTGGAGCCCGCTATTCTTACCGTGTGAGTTCTGTCTGTAAGCCAGTTGGAAACCCATCTCATGACATAGGGGTTTATGTTCAGGCTGGTGAGTTTTTCTATAATTCATGAGTGGGGAATGGTGTCAAAAGCCTTGGTGAGGTCAAGGTAGGCTGTGTGAACTACCTTCCCCTCATCTATGGCCTTGGTGACTGTCTCGAAGAAGTCAACCAGGTTTAGTAGGCATGATCTGCCCTTAACAAAGCCGAACTGGGTCAGGTCAAGTGTTTGGAGGTTCCCTATGTCTTTGTTAATGAGTTCCATGATGATGCACTCCATAGCCTTGCAGAACAGGCAGTCAGGCTTATGAGGCGATAGTTACCAGGGTCAATTGTGGCCCCTCCTTTGTGGAGTGAAATAACCATTGCTGTGTGCCATTCTATGGGTATGTAGCCTGTGGAGAGGCTGAGGTTGAACAGTGCGTTTAGGTGGGGGCTTAGTTCATTCTGTAGTTCATGCAAGACGCAGCCTGGGACATCATCTGGCCCCATTGACGCTGTGCTTTTGGCTTTTGAAAAGGCAGTTTTCACCTGTGTGTCTGCGATTTCCGGGACACTACACTTTTCTGGTCTTGTTGTGGGCCCTTTTGGGGTGAGAGGAGGGTGAAGTTTGCAATAACTCTATCTGCCAGGATGTTGGCAATATCAATGGGTTCAGTATATTTTGTGCTATTTTGCACTAGCTCAGAGCATATCTGCGAGTTGCCACTTAGATTCTCGACATAGCTAAAGAAGGCTTTGCGGTTATCTTTGGAATCCTTGGCTACTACTTTCCTCCTTCTATTATACAGCCTGTTTGTGGCAAGTTTCCTTCTCTTAGGAGAGTGAGTTTTGGTTTTGCTAGCATTTGTAAAGGTTCCTGCATCTTGGACACTGTTATCCTTTAGCGTGGGGGCTGTGAAACTTACCACCTCTGTCTTAAGTAAGGTGAAGTTTGCTATAGAAAAGTTTTTCACTGTGGCTTTTTTTGTTGGATGTGGTGGTGTGGTGTGGATATCCAGAGTGATTAATTTATGGTCTGATCTAACCAGTGATGGGTTGACCTCCGGTGTGGAACACCTGTCACCCATGTTGGTGATGACCAGGTCCAATATGTTTTCACCTCTGGTAGGGGAGTTTACCAGCTGATGCAGGGCATTTGAGTTGATAAATTCCAGGAAGCGCTGGACCTGGGAGTTTGTACTTGAGTAGTTTTCCCAGTTAACGGTAGGGTAATTGAAATTGCCCAATATCAGGGTGTTCGGTAGGACCTTCATGTTTTTCATTGTCTCCAGAAAGGCAGTGTGGTGGTCCTGGGTCATGGAGGGTGATCTGTAGTAGGCCACAATTTGCATTGTAGATTTGCCTGATGTTAGTTTCACATGGATGATCTTGGAGTTGTCATGCTGCGCCACTAACCTGGAGGTGTAGGTATCCTTGATGAATATGGATACACCCCCTACTTTTGTGTTTCAGTCCATATTCTGCAGCCAAAATGTGTGGTATGAGTTATAGCCCAGTAGTGCTGGGGTGCTCTGTGGAGCCTTGAACCAGGTTTCAGTTACTGGAAAGATGTCGACGTACTCTATACTGAGGAGTGCTTCGAGTGCATGCATTTTGAGATTTAAACTCCTGGCTTTGAGTAGCATAACACTCATTTTTTTATTTGTGCTGTTTACGGAGGTGGCCTTGCCTAAAAAAGGCACTATGGGGGCAACAAGAGCCTTGGCCAGTATTCGAAAGCCTAGGGGTGACAGGTGCAAGCCGTCTCTTGTGAAGCAATGAGGCTTGTCGTGCATGTCGTCCCAGGCTGACAGACACTGGATTCCCTTTGAATGACACCAGAAGCTTAGCCAATTGTTGAAATTGATCATTTTTTCTTTATATTGCAGTATCATTCTTGGTGAGGGCAGGATGCTACTCAGGGTCTGGGTCATAAACGCCTGGGCTACATGATCAGAGAGCTCTTCCATGTCTCTTTTCATGTACTCCAGGGAGGTACGTCTCAGGTCATTCACACCAACATGAACAATGACAGAGTCATATTTGTACTTGTTCTGGAGTGACCTGAGTGCTTGTGTTATGTGGCAGATTCTGGCTCCCGACAGGCAGCTATCAGTAACCTTCTCCTTGTCCAGCTTAGTGAGTGGGATGTTAGTGTGCCTGTCTAAAGAGTCGCCTATTACTAGTGTGTTAGGTATGTTATTTCACCTTAAAGGCTGTGATTATGCGGCACACTGATTTTGTGTTTTATGTGTTGTCTGGTTTGTGACGGGAGGTGCAGGTTTTTTGGGTGTCTGCTTTGGAGGTCTGTGATGCTTTTGCAGGTTTTTATTTAGAGCCTCTGGGTATGATTTTGTGTATTTATGTGTATTTTTTGCCAGTGCCGGTTTAATATGTCTATGTGAGGCTGGAGGTGTGGTGCAAGTGTTAACCTTCTCCTCCTGACTACCTGTTCCAGTCTTGGGTGGAGAAAGCTTAGCCTCCAATTTAGCTATATAATTGCATCTCTCGCATATGTTAATGTTTTGTGGTAGGAGGAGAGGATTGTCTGTGTACATGAGGCAGTTGTAACATTGCCTCAGGATACCCAGGTTCACCAGCTGGACTAGAGAGTACACCTCAAATTGCCCTTTGGTCATGCCTGAATAGTAGGGTAAGCTGCTTAGTCACTTGGTTGGTGAGCGGTGAATAATGAGCCTTGCCCTGCTGGGCAATCAAGTGTCAGGGTATATTAGTGCTTGTATTAGATCTGAGCAAGTGCTGGACTGTAGAATGCTTTTTAAGTGCTTAGGTTGAGAGTTAGACTGCTTTCAAGGGAAAAACTGAAGAGGAGACTTGGTGGAGCCGAGATACATTTACCACTTGCTAACCGGCACTGCTCGGATGTGCAAAACCATGCAAACATGGTTTTTACAGCAGGGAAATGAAAGAGATAGAAATTAGCCCAAAATGGCTTATAAATTACTAACTTCTGGACTGGAACCACTCCTCCAGGGACAGATGGCTGCTTAAAGCTCCCTCTCTCACAGGTGAACAGAGAAACCTCCCTCTATACAAGTAAGGTATGGGCAACTCAGAAAATTGTAACACAGCCCTGAATTCAGCACTAGCCTGAAAACTGGACTATACTAGCTTAGAAAGGTGGGAAACAAGGAAAAACATTTTTTTTTAAAAGATAAGGCAAAAACAGTAAAAACTACACTTAAAACAGCTTAACATCTATAAACAGTAAAAAAACACACTTAAAACAGCTTTAGATGACTACAAGCAATTAGAAAAGGCTTTTAAACAAATTACCCAATTAACCAGTAAAAAAATCTCAAAACTGAGCCCTGTTCCTATAGTCTTCAATCAGCGAAGTTCTAACTGCACACTCCTGCCACTGGGGTGCAGGGGAACCTTCTCCAAAAAAGACGGCCTGGATTAGTGCTCAAGTTATACAAACAAAGCTAGATTCAGCAGGTCTGGATCTAGTGCTACAGCAAACAAGGCGCACCAATTTCAGTAAGAAACTGTTCAAATATGCAGGCACTATAAGCCTTTAACCAGAAATTCCCAGCTCAGAAGGGCAGAGTCCAGCCTCTCCTCCCACAAGAGTGCAGACCATGAACCTTCTTAATGTAAAATAACAGGCCTGAAGCCCAAGTGCTTAAACCAGAACTAATACACTTTTAGAATAACAGACACTGAGCCTTCAATCAGCAGTTCCCAACTTAGAAGGATGTAAGCTACCTGTCCTGCCACAACAGTGCAGACAACATGTTGATGCATTTGCTTTTGTTAAGTTGTAGTCTAGTATTTCTGAGTTATTAATCTGTGGTGGTTGATTAACAACTATGGTCAGATTCAGCTCAGATTTGTAGAGTATGGCTACTCCACCCCCCTTCCTGGAAACAGCCTGTGTATATTATACCCTGGTGAAAACACTTCATTGTCTGTAGTATTAGGTTTTAACCAGGTCTCAGATAGACAGATAATCTCAGGGGAGTATACAGCCAGGAGAGCATGCAATTTGTGTATCTTATTATTGATACTTCTAATATTCAGATGACAGGCCAGTAGAGAGTTATTTGATCTGCTGATTGTAGTTTTAGGGCTTAGGTCTTTGGTGGAGGGGGTGTATTTATCAGAGATGGATGGGCCTGGGATGGGGTGAATGTCAACACTGAGTATGAGACTTGGTCTGTACCTTATGATAAGCCTCAGGTGTTTGTGTAAAATTTTGTAGTATTGTCTAGATTAAGAAGTAATGTGCAAGGGGTTGGTACACAGAAAGAGGGACCATATAGGGCTATACCCTTTGCTATTAACATGGCTGAAGGTGGGAAGATTTACAGCTGGACTGATAATATGGCATTTAGGGTACTGATAGTCAGTAAACATATGGTTTTCATATAAGGTGAGTACATAAGTGGTGAACAGGAAGGGTAGTAAAATGTAGATTAACATAATGGAAGAGAAGTGTTTTATTCTGAACTTTAGTTATGTATGACACATAAAAGTCACGGCTTGGAACCAAGGTAGAAAAAACACAGCTTTATTTCGACAATAAAATCCAAAGATTCGTCGGCACAAGAAACAGATCCAATATTACATCAAGCGCTTTCACCCAGGACCTCCCAGGCTTTGTCAAGGTCCTGGGTGAAAGCGCTTGATGTAATATTGGATCTATTTCTTGTGCCGACGAATCTTTGGATTTTATTGTCGAAATAAATCTGTGTTTTTTCTACCTTGGTTCCAAGCCGTGACTTCTTAACTTTTATCGGATTCGAGTAAGTTTTGGACTTTTCCTGGTGTTATGTATGACACAACAGTGGTAGATCTGATAGTTAAATCAGAGACAATGGTGTGGGTGGGGAGAAATATGTTTGGTGAGGCTAATACGATGGTGGGGACAGGGTGGAGAGTATGAGGTAGAAGTTAATAGGATAGTTTAGCAGGGGTGTGGTTAAGTACCTATACATGTAGAGATAGTGGAGCGGGTGGGAATTGGGGGCAGAGAGAGGAGTGGGGCTAACACTGACTCCAAGTTTCTGTTTAGTCCTTGGTAAGTGAATAAAGTGGTGTCCACATATAACTGTGATTTATAGTACAGCAATATGCAGATCCCACCAAATATACACCTGCATAATGTTTGTGTCATTAGGTGTCTAAATCTGGATCAGGTGACTATTACCCTTAGCACAAATCAGCTCCTCTTTAAAAAGCAAGCTTGGTAAATGTCATACCTCATATACCTTCTTACTGCTTATTAGTAGCACGCAGTTAAATAAACAAACAAACACTGTTTGTGGCAGCTAGTGATAGACATGGGCCAAACAGTTTCTCAGTTAGTGAAAGATATAGGTTAAGCAGTTTTCAATGTGCTGTATAGACAGTTGTGCTAATAGTATCTCAAAAGGCAAGACTTAAGTCTTGACTTAGTTACATTTTCTTATCATTTCTTATAGTTTCTGTTGGCAGAGAGAGGAGAGAGTGTATGGTGATTTACAAGGGCAGATGAACATATGAACAAAGCTAGGCAAGAATTCACAGAAATTATGATACCTAGCAGAGCATACCATTAAGTAGACAGACTTAAATGTTCATACTTTTCAAGCACTTACTAGGGCTGCCCTCCAAAATCAAGCACAGATGTACATGATACCCTGCTAAAAATTTATGTCTACCCATCCGATTGTCAAGCCTAGTCTACACTTGACTTGTAGTGGTAACTTATTCAATAGGCTGGGAATATGTTGAGTTAGGAATTTATCCCTCCAATAAGTTTTGTTCATTTGTTGCTGTAAATTTACTTCCCTAGTGTGGGTATTTGTAGAGGGGGTGGGAGGTTGGCATAACGGTTTCTGGTATTTACCTTACATACACAAGGTACAGGGTTTGAATCTCACATGGGGTAATTGGCTAGGTTTAAAATGGCCCACAAGGGCAGTTAGCCTAGTACTAATCTATGAATCTAGACCTAGAGACTGGGTCTTTCAGAGCTCAAACAGTGAAACACAGATCACCTGAGAGCAGCTGATCAGTTACTTAGTATAAGGAAAGCTCATGCTGACCTATACTCCTGGATCTGTATATTCTAAAGGGAGCAGTGCATATGATGGTGGGACTCTTAAGAGAAAAGTAGTTAGATGATGTTGAAGATATTTTCTTGAAAATTACTTTGGCCACATAAAAGGATTTCATGACTATGGTATAAGCATGATAACTGATTGAAAAAGAGAGTTGTCCACTTAAGTACACAGGTCTCATATGATCACATCTGTTTGTAGGAGACTATTGCTTATAACATATGAGATGGGAGCAGCTTTGTCCCCAAACGTTACTATGAGGTGAATTTTTGCATTTAGCTTGAGACTGCTTTCAGTACACCAGGTATATGCAGATTCCAGCCCATGATAAAGCAGTTTAGCACTAGTCCAGATGAGTGGATGACAGCACTCAGTTTGCAGTCATCAGCAAACGTAATCAACCACACTTCAGAGTTTTTGATTTGGTTGTTTTCAAAGTAAATGCCGAACAGGACTGGGCCTGACACCACTCCCTGTGGTATTCCACTAAGTAAAATTTTATATTGAGAGGGTAACAGCAACTTATAGTACTTGGGATCTGCTAGATAGCTAGTTTGAAATCCAGTGGACAATGTAGGGATTCAAATTAAGTTTGTTTGACTTTTCATTAATGCCAGCATGGGGTATATTGTCAAAAGCCTCGATCAGGTCAAGATAAGCAACATGCAAAGAGAGACCACTGACACTCTGATAGAATCTTCAGCTTCTGAACTGTGGATCAGTAATCACAGAGTAAAACTGGATTTTAAACTATGACAATCCTGAGAAAGCTGTCTAAAATCTGATTTGTTTTTCTTGACAGATATTTAGTGCACAACACAAATGCTATTCACTGAATTGTAATGGTGTAAGCTATCCAACAAAAAGAAACAGACTGCATGTGATTTGTGAGATTTGTAGGAAATATATTTGACTAGGGATGTATGTAAGAAATGCTCTTGCATTTGGCTAACCTTGGGAGTTCCAATAGCCTCATTACAAGTCAGTGACTAGAAAGGAAGTTATGTATAGTACATGTTTACCTAGTTAGATTCTGAACAAGGCGGAGGACTATAGCTACAGCCTCCCATTACTTGTGTTTGTTGCAAACGAAATAAGTGTCTTCATTCAGCCTTACCATCTGAAGGAAATAGGTGTTTCTGAGGACAGGTCTGCACTCAGGAAGAGGAGGAGGGAAGTTATTGTGAGCCAAAACACAGAGAAAGACTCCCAGCTGAAAACATAATTATAGGTGAGGCTGAATATGAAGCTGTGCACTTTATTTACATGATGTGAGTCTAGGGGCTGTTGTATTTCTTGACAACACATTTCCCATAAGCCAAAATGTATACCCATGTTCCCCACTGCAGTTTTTTTTCATTACCATGAATGTGTCATGTAGTACACCCCCAAATGTCTAAATCTCATACATTGTCCTCATACCACAAACTGGCTATCATTCATGTACAACTTGCAATAGTGAGTCTGCTACTTTATCAGTGGTTGTTTCTTCCCCTTCAATCTCAGAAGCAAAAAAAAATAGATTACCAAATCTCCCAAATTATTTCTATTACAGATTTTCTTGAGGTGTTTCCTTTGATTAACAAGAATGGAGTCCACACTATTATTTAATGGGAGATGGTGCATGTAGTCCTGAAGGCCAAGATCTAAACTCTCAATGACCATGCCCATGCCCCTGAATGCCACTAGTGTTTACCTTCAACTTCTGTAGTTGGCTGCTTATATCCATTATACAGGAAAAACATTTACTTTGAAGATGAAGGTGGGGCTCCTTTCTGATATGCATTCACTGTTAGACTGAGGCTAAGAAGGTTAGCCATGTTTGTCAAATAGACAGAAATCACCTTTCAAAAGAACTCAGAGAGGAATGAATAGTTTACTTACCTCAAGCTGTAAAGGCCTTAGTAAACATACTGCAGTTGTATATGCAGGATGAGGACTTAAAGACACGGAAGCACTGAGGATGTATCTGAGGGTTCTAAGCACGCCCGAATGGATGCTGTGCCAATATATTCTGCCAAAGGTCCAAGTTAGCCTAAATGATTTCTAGAGCCTGAGATGAAGACCTTATTTTTTGAATACTGCATGCAGACAAGCACTAAAAATTTGCAACAGACATTAAAATGTGTTTCTGTTGGAGGCAGCACCATTGAGGAGGTTACGTGCCCTACAAACTTTATACTAATATAATTAACTCCAAGGCTGCTACAAGGGAAATGGGGTTTCTGTCTTCAAAAACATTATTTAAACATAATGCATTTTTTAAGTCTTGCAGTTTGCCAAAAGCAACTGTCAAAAAGGCAGAATACAGTCAGTATGGCAGAAACTGGGAAATCTAGATAAAACTTTAGAAATGAAAGTTTGATTATGGTGTTTTGACAACTGGAAGATTATAATGTGTAATTACTGCCAAGACTGTGCACATCTGCATGAAGGGTAGCTATTACATCCTTTTTTGTGACAATAAGCTGTCAGTTTTCATATATTAAAGACAGACCCCACCCCATTCCATGGCTCTGGGTATGTATAGACCAATAACTGTGCTTAGTTCTGATAAGGCAGTATCGCCTTACATGCAGAGATCAGGTTGCCCTTCACTCCCTCCTGTTGAGTGACAAGCCATGGATTCTTTGATATGACTGACTACTTGTGAGTTCCTGTTCCCTCCCATGGGCTAGGCTAAGACTTTATACATAGCAAGCATCAGCAAAGTGACTTTTTGCTCTGGGGCTAAGGTTAAACTATTCCCAGTTCCAGAAAGTCTGTTCTTCAAAATTTCCCTTAGAACTAGCTAGTTTATCAGCAGTAGCACTACAATCTGTATACCTGTGACTAGCACTTGCTCTAAAACTCGCTAAAAAGCACTAAGAAGCCTTAATTTGTTACAAGCACTCACCTCTCAAATAGTCATAGGCACTAGACAGCCTACAATTGCAAGTACCTTGGCAAATAGTAAGGGAAAACAGCCGTTGTACTACACAAAGAAAGCACCTAACCAGACATGTCCAAGGGTCAGCTTCCGGTGATTTCTCTTGTCCACCTGGTGAATCTGGGCATACTGAGGCAATGCAGCAATTGCCTCATATACACAGAGAACCCTCTCCTCCTACCACCAAATACTACAACCTGTGAGAGATGTTACCTCATGTTACCGGGCTCAGTTACTGGATCGCAGTACAAAGGGCGGAGGTGTATCCATATTCATCAAGGATACCCATATCTCCAGGTTAGTAGCGCAGCATGATGCCCCAGAAATCATCCTTGCACAACTATCAGGAGGCAAAACCACATTTCAAGTCGTAGCCGGTTATAGATTGCCTACCATGTCCCTCCCAAGATGCTCACTCTGCATTCCTTGAGACGATGGAAAATATAAAGGTCCTACCCAACACCATAATCTTGTGTGATTTCAACTACCCTGGTGTAGACTGGGTGAACTACCAATGTTCCAACTCCTATGCTCAGCGATTCATAGAATTTATAAATTCAAATGCCCTTGAACAACTAGTATGTTCTCCCACTAGAGGGGACAACATATTGGATTTAATCATCACAAATATGGGCGCCCATTGTACCACACCCGTTATCACTCCCTCCTTGGTCAGATCCGACCACAAACTGATAACCCTGGACATCTTCACCCCTCCACCTCCCCCAGTCAAAGAAACCATAGTCAAAAACCTTTCCACAGCAAACTTCAAATTACTTGCATCCAAAGTGGAAAGCTTCACTATTCCCTTGCAGAAGGATAATGATATCCAGGATGTGGAATCCTACACCAAGGCACTCTATATGCATCTTCAGGATTGCATGGACCATGCTATCCCAAATAAAACCAAGACTCCTTCCTCAAGCAAGAAGAAACCAGTCTTGGTGGACCCTGGCCATAAGCAAACTTTACAATAAAAGGAGGAGACTTATACAAAAAAAGGCCAAATCTCAAGTAGAAAAATCATCCCTGATCAGCATTAGTAAGAAATTGAGGGCCCTCATCAAGTCAGCTAAAGCTAATTTTGAAAAGAAAGTTACCAAGGATGCCAAGGATAACCATAAGGCCTTCTATGGCTATGTCAAAAACCTAAATGGCAACGCTCAGGTCTGTTCTGAGCTAGTACAAAATGGAACAAAATACACTGACCCTTCTGACATTGCCAACATCTTGGCTGACAGGTTCAGTGCAAATTCCCCCCCACCACCACCTACAGGGCCTATTACCATTCCAGGGGATTGTGTAAGTCCAATTACTACTGATATGTTGGTTAACAAGGCTCTATCTAAAGCTAAAAACACTGCCTCCATGGGACCAGATGGTGTCCCAGGCTGTGTCATACATGAGCTCCAAAAGGAATTAACCCCACATCTTAATACCCTGTTCAGTCTCAGCCTCTCCACAGGATATGTGCCCATAGAATGGCGCACGGCAACAGTGGTCCCGCTACACAAGGGTGGGGCCACAACTGACCCTGGGAACTACCGACCAATAAGCCTGACCAGTCTGATCTGTAAGGCTATGGAGCGAATCATTATGGAACTCATAAATGGAGAGATTGGGAACCTCCAATCGCTGGACTCCACACAGTTCAGCTTCGTCAAGGGCAGATCATGCCTCCTGAACCTGGTGGATTTCTTTGAGACAGTTACTCAGGCTATAGATAAGGGAAAGGAGGTACACACGGCTTACCTTGACCTTGCTAAAGCATTTGACACCATTCCCCATTCAGGTATTATTGATAAGCTCACCAGCCTGGGCATAAACCCTTACGTCACAAGATGGATCGCAAATTGGCTCTCAGACAGATCCCATAAAGTAAGAGTAGCGGGATCTATGTCCGAATCCAGATCAGTAATGAGTGGTGTGCCTCAGGGCTCTGTCCTGGGGCCCCTCCTGTTTGGCATATACTTCTCAGAAGTACAGGCAAGCACAGAAGGGCTGTGGCTGACTAAGTTTGCGGATGACTGCAAACTGGGTGCTATAATAGAGTCTCTGGCCAACATGGAGATCCTTCAGAAGGGCCTAAATGAGACTGATGCATGGTGTCAAAGCCATGGTCTCAAGCTAAATGCAAAAAAATGCGTAGTAATCCCCTTTGGAAAAAACAGAATACCTGTAAACTACAACATAGGAGGTAATCCCATGAAATCTGAAGAAGAAATAAGGGATCTAGGGACCCAAGTAGATAGTCAGCTTTCCTTTGATAACCATGTTGCCAAATTGGTTAGAAAATCCTTCTATGTGACCCATCTGATCACGAAAGGGTTCGCATCAAGATCTAAGGATGTAATGGTGCCCCTCTACTCTTCCCTCATCAGACCCATTATTGAGTACAATGCACCAATTGGAATGTACCTGGCTAGACATCTCCAGCAGCTGAAGAGACCACAGAGGTACCTAACCAAGAGGATTACTGGCCTCAAACAGTTGCCCTATGCAGCACGATTGAAAAAGCTAAGACTGTTCTCTGTTGCATACCGCTTTCTCAGAGGCGATCTCTGTCTAACGTACAGAGCCATGTCCAACCCAGAATTGTTGAACATGCTCCATCTTAGCGAAAACAAATCTACTCGAGCTACACGCTCTAGTGATATAAACCTCAACACAATAATGAATAGAACATACTGGAGGGACAGATTCCCTTCGCAGAGACTTCCCTTACTATGGAACAGGGTCCCGATCTACATAAGACAGAGCCCCTCACTATCACTCTTCAAGAGGAAGTTTGATGAGTGGATGGGTAACAGAAAGTTCACACCGGGGATCACACCAACAGCACTACTAGATAGGGGCCAAGAGTACTAGCTGCTAGTACAAGGGTCTAGGGAACTACTAAAGGGGCGGTGAATACCTCACAATGTGGCTGGGCTAATATATGCCTTCGGCCAGATAGCCAAGTACCAACCTATGAACCTATGAACCTATGTACTTACACATCCAAACTGGAAGCAAAGCTCTCTCCAGCCAAGATTGTGCTTGACAGTCAAGAGGAGAAGGTTAAATCCCACGCACCTCAAACAACACATAGTCCTTCAAAACCCACACATAGCAACACAAAACCCATATCTTAAGATTAACCTGCCCAAGCAACAAGGACCTCTGAAGCTGAAATGCAAACAAACACCATGCCCAAACACAGCCAAAGCATCACATAGTTCAAAACACCAGTGTGCCACTCAACAGCAGCCCCTAAGGCAAGACAATGTACCCAACACTTTAGTCATAGGTGACTCTATTGTCAGGCACAATTATGTCCCACTCACCAGGCTGAACAAGGACAAAATTACAGTTAGTTACCTGGTCATTACCACCATGGGAGATCGAAGCTCCATACCAGTGATCACCCCCTCATTAGTCAGATCAGTCCATAAGCTAATCACCCTTGACATCAACATCCAACCCCCACTCCCTTTAAGGAAACCTCCGTAAAAAACTTCTCCAAAGCCAACTTCATGCTTCTCAAGTCAGAAGTAACAAACTTCATGACACCCATGCAGATGGGAACTGGAAGTTCAACTGCTGAATCCTACACTAAGGTGCTGTACGAGCACATTCACTCGTGCATGGGCCGAGACATCCCAAATAGAACCAAGACGCTGTCCTCTAAAAAAAGGAAGCCAATCTGGTGGTCCCCCTGCCATAAACAAGCGGTACAACAGAAGGAAGAAACTGTTGCAGTAAAGAGGAAGAATCCAGGATTGAAAAAACTCCCTCACCAGCCTCAGTAGAAAGCTGAGATCCCTCATAAAATCTTCCAAAGCTAGTTACGAAAACAAAATTGCCAAAGATTCCAAAGACAACCACAAGGCATTCTATAGCTATGTCAAGAATCTAAATGGCAATACTCAGATCTGCTCTGAGCTACAACAGAATGGCAGTAGATATACTGAACCCAAGGATATTGCCAATATCCTGGCGGATAGATTCAGTGCCCCCTCTCACACCATAAAGGGCCCATCTCAATACTGAAAGAATGCCAAATTCCAGTAATCACGGCCACTCAGGTAAAAAAACACACTCTCCAATGCCAGGAATACAGCATACATGGGACCAGATGACATCCCGGGCTGTGTACTGCATGAACTACAAAATGAACTGGCACCTCACCTATGTGTCACGTTTAGTCATAGCCTCACCTCATGCTTCGTACCCACAGAGTGGCACACAGCTACAGTCATCCCACTCCACAAGGGGGGGATCCACTTTGGATCCCAGGAACTACCGCCCCATCAGTCTGATGAGCCTGATCTGCAAGTCTATGGAACATATTATCATGGAACTTATAAACAAAGACACTGGCAACCTTCAAACACTCCAGAGCTGTGGACGAGGGTAAGGTAGTTCACACAGCCTACATGGACCTCGCCAAGGCTTTTGGCACTATCCCCCACTCTGGAATCATAGATAAACTTACTAAGCTGGGCATTAATCCCTACATCACTTGGGTTGCAAACTGGCTTACTGACAGAACACATGCACTAAAAGTAGCCGACTCCAACCAGCTCCAGACAAGTGACAAGTGGTGTACCGCAGGGTTCTGTCCTGGGACCACTCTTGTTTGGCATTTACTTCTCTGAAGTACAGGCCAACATTAAGGGACTCTGTCTTACAGTTTGCAGATGACTGAAAGCTGGGAGCCATTATTGAATCCCCAAATTATGTGGATATACTACAAAAAGGCCTTACTGAAACAGATGCCTGGTGCCAGAGACATGGGCTCAAGCTAAATGCCAAAAAATGTATAGTTGTCCCCTTTGGGAAAAAAACACGTACCCGTGAACTACCACATAGGTGGCAGTAGACTAAACACCGAAAGTGTGATAAAAGACCTAGGGACACAGGTGGACAGTGGTCTCACCTTTGATAGCCACAACAGCTAGAAAATCCTTCTGCATGGCACACCTCATCACTAAGGGCTTTTCATCCAGAAAAAAGGAGGTCATTGTCTCTCTGTACTCATCACTCATTAGACCCATTATAGAATACAATGCCCCATTTGTTATTTACCTCACAAGACATCTGCAAAATCTAGAAAGGATGCAGAAATACCTCACAAAAAGAATCACAGCCCTAAAACAGATGCCTTATGCTTACCATCTAAAGAAACTCCAGCTATACTCTGTCGCATATCGCCTATTCAGAGACGATCTCTGCCTAACATACAAGGCCGTGTCAAACCCAAAGTTGTTGGACATGCTACACTTAGAAATCCCAATCCCTCCAAGCCACATGCTCCAGGGATCTTAACCTTGTCATCATGATGAATAGAACATGCTGGAGGGATAGATTCCTGACCCAGAGACTCCCCATACTCTGGAACAGGCTGCCCATACATGTCAGGCAGAGCACCTCAATGGGCCTCTTCAAGAGGAGCCTTGATGATTGGATGAGAGATAGGAAATTCACCCTGGGTATCACATCAGTAGCCCTGCTAGACAGGGGTCCAGCAAAGTACATATTTGTGGGAAGCAATAGCCAGGGAATCATTATGGCTAGGCTTGTATAGGTCCTAGGGCTGATAGCCTAGTACCTACCTATGTACCTATGTAGTTTAGCTAACCAAAGGAGAAAAGATAGTAGTAATCTTTATTCTTATTCTGTATGCTCACAAAAACCAATAAACAGATAAATGATAATTTAATAGCAGGACTTTCCTTGTTTGCAGCCCTAATTGCATCACTGTTAGATCCTTTAGCTTAGGCTCTCAGGAGAGACTAGTTATATAAGAGAGATTTAATGATAGTAGACAGTACAAATGAGTTAATGTCTTGTATGAGAATGTCCTTAACAAAACCAAAAATGAATCACTGTAAAACAGAGGCATTACCACATATTTTGGACCCAACTGGGCCTTAAGACCTTCAGACACAGCAAATGGTACTTTCACAAAATGAGATAATTGGGTCAGCATTGTATGCAATGGCTGTGGTAGACAGTTACTGTATGAAACTGAGCAGTATCTTATATCAGATGACTAGTCGTAAATGC
Source organism: Protopterus annectens (assembly GCF_019279795.1). NCBI lineage: Eukaryota > Metazoa > Chordata > Ceratodontiformes > Protopteridae > Protopterus > Protopterus annectens. The sequence goes on from NC_056743.1 coordinate 1,122,225,482, forward strand.
CAGCCTATCTCTAGTCAAGACAATTATGTACGTTTTACAGCAGATCGCACTATATTTTTTTTTCGCTGTATCCTAGTTCTTGCATCTACACCAGTCTGACAGTGCAGATGATTAACATTCTACACTGTTAATAAGCTGATTTGTCCAGTACAGGTTTGAATCTTTCTACCTCCATTTACTTACTGTGTGACTGTGAACAACTTTTTTAACCAGACAGTTCTGAAATGAGTATGAAAGGGACACTTTTGTACAGAAAGCTTACCCAGTTAAGAAATGAAAATGTATAAAATAAAAAAAAAACACACCTAGATATTTGACAATATATGTCATGTCTCTCACTTTCATCTGAATTCTCAAGCTGGAGCATGCATGTAAAAGTAGGGCCTTGGTTTTCACAAACCTAGAAAATCCTTGAATCTAAAAATTTAGTTGTTAGTTAACTAAGTTAATTTTCTATAAATATGTGGATGAAAGGAAGGCTACTAAAAAGATTTGGCATCAGGATGAACTCTCAAGCAGTTTGCAAAGTTATGTTGTTTTGTCACAGTTTGTATAGTTACGTTGTTGTTTTGTCAGTGGTCCTCCATGTCTAGAATACTTAACAGGACAAGTTATCCCTGGTATCTGATCATCCCTTTTGAGACAGTTTTTGCTACCCTGCAGCTTTACTTGACGTTACAACTGGAGTCCATCTCTACATTTCTTGGTTATCACAGTTCTGGGAGTTTCTTTTTTCTTGTGAAAGTACTTGTTAAGACACTTCTGGGTGCTCTTCTTGCTGGAACTAACTTTGATGTATTTCTATTACACAAAATGCAATAATTCCTCTGATACAGTTTTGCAGACACTTCACAAATAACAGGATATTGGTCTGGACTGGGTGTTTTAACAATTATTATAATACAATTATTTCAACTTTAACTCACAAATGATTCATGGGGCCATTGCTTTTTTATTCTTGCTCTGTCTTTATCCTTTAATATGGCAATTTCCTGCAATTTCTGACATAAATGTATTCCTGTGTCTGGTGACTTATTTCAAGCATTTCTGTTGCTCTCTGTTGGTTTTCAGGCATCAGTGATATATCTGAAATACACAATTTGCTTTTCAACTTCCTGTCCATTTATATTGGAGCCTGAGAGGAACTGAGTGGCTGCAAAATAGTATTGCTGTATTCTATTGCTGTTTGCTATGAGATCTTTCATTGTTTGATTAGGGATTTCCACTTACCCTTACTCACCACAATCAAATGGGTAGTATATATTACGTGTCTGATATATTAGTGCACATATCGTCTGAATTAGTTGTTTGCATTGTGGACCATTGTCAGATCTGACCATGTCAAGCTTCCCTTATCTTCAGAATATATAATCATAGTTTGATTGATTGCATCTGTCAGTTTAATTGTTAAATGGGTACTCGGAATAACAGCATCATACATGTAAGACACTGGATTACAACAAATCTGTGCCCCTTCAGCTGCACAGATGATCTAGGACTCCATAGGCTAGCACTAATTTACTTGCACTATTATGATGGCATACATCACAGACAACATACCTCTGCACTTCTTCTTGTATTTTTTTCTCTCTGAGGTAACATTCCTGTTCAGTATATTATGGTCAGTATTCAGAAAGGTTTTTTCCACCACAGCCATTTCTGATTATTAAACAGCTGTACTACAGTGCTTACTTCTACCCGCGGTGGTGGTGCTGTGGTAGCGTTGTCACCTCACAGTAAGACGCTGTCCGGTTCGATTCTCAGCTAGAGCGTCTTCTGCATGGAGCCATGCGTGAATGGGCGTACCTTCGCTGAAAGTTGTGTGTCAGGGCTGGTAACTCAGCACGTAAAAATCAACTACCAATCATTAGCGGACCGGAGTTCCACTGTGGTGACCCCTAACTGGGAAAAGCCAAAAGACACAACAACTACAGTGCTTACTTCTCTGCTTCTCTAGCCTACCACAAATGCTACTTAGGCATTCCAGGAGAGAGCCATATAATAATTAGCTATGAGCTGTCTCCTGCAAATATATGCAGCAAATGATTTACACAGCCAACTGATTCAAAGAATCACTCAGTTGCATAAATCCTTATTGTCAGCTATGGTAATTAACTCAGCCAAAATCTCGTGTTCACCCATTACTTGTAATCAGTGACATCATTTTAGAGGTGTTCAGAAGACAGGCAATGTGGCATGCCTGCCTTTGTGAGTGTATGCAAAGGTATGAGTTGTGTTTTGTGTGTAATGCCCTAGTTAGGGGCACTGTCTAGTTAAGGGAAATTAAAAATCAACTACCAATCATTAGCGGACCGGAGTTCCGCTGTGGTGACCCCTAACTGAGAAAAGCCAAAAGACACAACAACTACAGTGCTTACTTCTCTGCTTCTCTAGCCTACCACAAATGCTACTTAGGCATTCCAGGAGAGAGCCATATAATAATTAGCTATGAGCTGTCTCCTGCAAATATATGCAGCAAATGATTTACACAGCCAACTGATTCAAAGAATCACTCAGTTGCATAAATCCTTATTGTCAGCTATGGTAATTAACTCAGCCAAAATCTCGTGTTCACCCATTACTTGTAATCAGTGACATCATTTTAGAGGTGTTCAGAAGACAGGCAATGTGGCATGCCTGCCTTTGTGAGTGTATGCAAAGGTATGAGTTGTGTTTTGTGTGTAATGCCCTAGTTAGGGGCACTGTCTAGTTAAGGGAAATTGCACAGAGTCAAACCCTGAACCTTAACAACTAAGGGCAGTCAAGTATCTTAAATCTTCATACCAACTGCCAGATCTCTTCTAATTTATTTTATTTTTTTTAATGAGGATTAAAATCTGTCAATGTTATGTATAGAGTTTCAACACTATGCTGCTCAGTGTCTGTGGTGCAACAGGCAACACACTTCCTTTTGGTGCAGGGGTTGTGGGTTCTCTTCCCTCAACTGGAAGATTGATGGCTGACACTCCTGTGAAGTGTAAGGGGGGGGGGTGCTCTCCTGAGTATGTCCTAATTTGGATGACATGCCTAGTAACTATGAACTTGTTGTTGGTTTGCCAGCCATTCCCTATTGCAATATTGGTAGCACATCATTTTTATTTGTTTTGTTTCTGTTAATGTAACATAGGCAATTTATTCTACAATGGCACCAGGCACTACATTTGTAAATTAAACATTGAAATGCAAAGTCATTTCCCACTGTTGCCAGTTTGCCAGGCATTCCCTTATTGCAATAATAGCAGCATATAATTTTTTTGTTTTGTTTTTAATGTAACATAGGCAATTTATTGTACAATGGCAGCAGGCACTACATTTGTAAATAAAACATTGAATTGCAAAGCTGCTTGCTACTTTTGTCAGTTTGCCAGCCATTCCCTATTGCAATATTAACAGCACATCCTTTTTTTTTGTTTTGTCCTGTTTTTGTTTATATAACATAGGCAATTTATTCTACAATGGCAGGCAGGCACTACATTTGTAAATGAACATTGAAATGCAAAGTTGGTTGCCAAGAGCAGTGCTCTTTAATGTGGAACTATCCAGGTGACTTTTACTTCTGCAGAGATTGTGCACATTGAGTGATATTGGTGAATTGTAATGACAGAAGTTTGAGTGGCCTTTTATGGTTGAAATGCTCTTAAAAGGGTAGTTTTGTCATTATTGGTTCATACATTTTCTTTCATTGCTTACTGGATAATTGTTCAAAACTGCATATTTTAAATATATTACACTCAAACAAGTGGTGCTGTATTATACAAGGAATATAATTTAATACAGTCAGGAAGGTAAATTAAAGAACAAATGCATGCATGCATGGTACTAAAAGTGTGTGCATCCATTACCCTGCCTAGGTCCCCATTTGTCCATGACCTGCCTGTGTGTGTGTGTCACTCAGCCTGGGTAGATAGGAGATAGGAAGGGTTGGAGTTTGTGTGTGCTTGTGTGTAAGAGTGAATGGTTGAGTGTGTGCGATAGGTTGAAGGGCTAAATTACAATAAGAAGTATGACACTTTAATGTCTGTCATTATTGACTGACTGACTGACAGACTGGCTAGCTGACTGATTGCAAGGGACTATGGCCTCTGAGGGTCATGCTTAAGAAATCAGAACAATGCCTGGGGATGGGGGCATGAGATGACACCTGGGATTTTCTAAATCTTATTACAGTTCACTTAAAGAATGAACAGAACAACAGGTCTTGCTTCAGGGTGAATTTATGAAAAATAAGAAGAATGAAACTCTAGCATCTGGCATTACTGACTGACTATAATCATTTACAAGTGATGGGGTAAAATTTAAATCAGGGACAGGTGAGTGGTATGATAGTGTGTCCATGTGTATCTGTTTGCATGTGTGTGAGTGGGGGAATACATGAAAGACAGGGCTGGCCATAGTAAATGCAGGGCCCAATTTGGACCATTGTGGTGGGGCCCATCAACTAATGTCCCCATGTACCACCCCAACCCTCCCTGTACTTGCTGCCTTCCTGGACACAAGACTATTTTTGATTAGCTATCAGGAATACATACTAATGCAGTGAAATAAAAATAAAACAATATGTTTATTTGTTAGCTTGTATTCTTTAATAATACATGTTAAAACAGAAATAAACTATTGGATGCCAGGATTACCTTTAGATCCAACATCACCTGCAGTTCCTCTTTCAGTTTCTACTTAACTAGCTCAGGCACACTATAAGGGGCCTGTTTAATGGACCACTGAAGCCCTGCATCTACACAATGCTTCATCAGGTGGGTGCACCCTAGCTTAACAGTAAGTGTTTCCAGAGAAAGCTACACATTTTTTTGTAGTCTCCCAGGAAGACTTTTTATTGCTCTCTTTTCTGTCTCCCACCTTTCCCCTCATATGACTCAAGCCTCACTCTCCATCCCATCCTACGTCAAACAATTGTACATAATATGAATACTTTCTCATTGTACAGAAATATTTAACCACATGATGGTAAGACAGTGTACATGTACTCGTCTTGCCTATATTGCTGACTGAATTCTTTTGTCTCATCTACTTAAGATTGTGTTCATTTATGCTACATATTATACTGACTTACATCTCTCTGCATACTTACTCTTACATAGAATTATAGGAGGTTACTAGGCTAAAGGCCCCGGGGCCATTATAAGCCTAGCCAACAGTTTATTTATTTTATTTATTTTTATTTAACATTTGTTGACCAGGAATGTCCGACTAGGTTCCACAGAGCCTGTTTTCAGTGGAGGCCCGGGGAGAAATGCTCCAGATGCATGTCTTTATCCCCCAAAAAGAAACCTTAGTCAGCACCTGTTGCCCCTGTCTGTGAGGGACACAGGTGGAACCCCTGTGACAAATTTGTGTTTTCCCATCCACTCATCAAGGTTGCGCTTGAAGATGGTCAGCGAGGTACTTTGTTTGACATATATGTGAAGTATATTCCAGAGACAGGGCAGCCTATGGGAGACAACCCTGTCTCTCCAGCAGGCATTGCTGATATCACATTTTAGATTTAGGCCTTTTGAGTGGGTACTGTGTGAGGAGTTAGACTTACGGCTATGGAGCATCTCTAGTTGGGCAGTGTTTAGAGATTGCCTTGTAGGCAAGACACAGATCACTTCTGAGCAATCTGTATGATACAGAGTAGAGTGATGGTGATTTGAGCATGTCTGCATAGAACAGGTATTGGAGGCCATGGTTTCTCTGTGAGGTATTTCTGTGGCCTTTTCAGTTGGTGCAAGTGTTTGGAGAGGTACATATCAAACAGGGTGTTATACTCAATTATTGGCCTAATGAGAGAGGAGTAGAGAGATAACAACCTCCTTTTTTTCTGAATGCAATCCCTTTACTTATGAGATGAACTAAGTAAAAGGCTTTTCTGACCATTTCTGCTACATGATAGTTGAATGTGAGATTGTTGTCAACCTGAATACCCAGGTCTGTCAGCATAGGTTGTGTGCTTAGGGGGTTGTCGTTGATGTGGTAATCAGTAGGGGCTGTGTTTTTGCCGAATGGTATCATAATACACTTTTTTGCATTTAACTTAAAGATCATGACTTTGGCACTAGTTATTTGTTGCTGTGAGAGCCTCTTGCAGTATGTTAACATCATTTGGGGTGTCAATGACAACACCCAACTTACAGTCATCTGCAGAACTGGTCACCGACAGGCCTTTTGTCTTTGCCTGAACCTCTGAGAAGTAGATGCCAAACAGTAGGGGTCCCAAGACAGAGCCCTGGGGAACACTAATAGTGACAGGTCTGCTGTTGGAGGTGGAGGAATCTATTTTGTCCCTGTGGGTTCTATTGGTGAGCCAGTTGGTCACCCAGTTGATGAGATAGGGATTTACGCCAAGTTGTGTTGGCTTTTCGATGAAGCTGAGTTGGGAGATTGTGTCAAAGGCTTTAGCAAAGTCAAGGTAAGCTGTATGTACTGACTTTCCTTCATCCAGGACCTTGGTGGCAGTCTCAAAGAAGTCAACCAGGTTCAACAGGCAAGATCTGTCCTTGACGAATCTAAACTGGGTGGGGTCAAGTGCTTGGTGATTGCATATGTCCTTGTTTATGAGATCCATAATAATACACTCCATGGCTTTAGAGATCAGACTTGTCAAGCTAATGAGGAGATAGTTACCAGGGTTAGTAGTGGCACCACCTTTGTGCAAAGGGATGACAATGGCAGTTCTCCACTCTGCTGGAATGAAGCCTGTACTTAGGCTGTGGTTCAATAGTGTGCTCAATCGTGAAGCTAATTCTTGATGGAGATGATGCAGAATATAGCCTGGGATACTATCAGGTCTCATGGAAGCCTTGGATAGGGCCTTTAATGCTTGATCTATGGAGATGTGAGGTGTGGGACATGTATCACGGATGTTGTATGGGCTTTTGGGGTGGACAGGGGGGTGAAGTTAGTGCTGAACTTATCTGCTAGCAGGTTCGCTAAGTCAACAGGAGCAGTGGAACCATTAAGTACTAATTCAGAACAAACCTGGGCTTTGCCATGGAGGTTCCTGGTGTAACTGAAGAAGGCTTTGTGTTTTCCCTTTGTTTCTGAGGCTAGTTTCGATTCATAATTAACTCTGGAGTTTTTCACCAGTGATCTAATTTGCTGGTTGAGGCTAAGGAGGGAGTTTTTTCAATTTGGAATTTGTTCCTTTTTACACTCTGACTACAGTTTCTTCCTTTTGTTGTAAAGCCTGTTGATAGATGATGTCCACTAGATGAGTTTGTGTTTCCTTCAGGAGCAGGTTTTAGTTCTGTAGGGCATGGCTGAGTCCATGCAGGTGTACAGATGCTTGTATACTGTATTGGTGTATTGTTCAGCATAGTTGGCTACATCCTCTGAGGGTGGTGATGGTGTGAAACTACTTATACTCTCCCTTAGGAGGTTGCAGTCAGCTTTTGAGAAGTTTTTTAGCCTGGTTGTGGCTGGGGTGGGGTTGAATAGGATAGAAACTTTGAAAGACAGATCGATAATCTGATCTCACCAGGGAAGAACATACTGTTGGAGTGGTGGGGTGATCACCCATGTTGGTGAGAACCAAGTCCAGAATGTTATCTCTCTTTGAAGGGGGGATGAGATGAGCTGGTCTAATTCTTTAGAACTGATGAAGTCAAGGATTCTTTGGGTGAGTTCATTAGTGCTGGAATAGTTCACCCAGTCTATAGTGGGGTAGTGAAAGACACCAAGGATCAGGGTGTTAGGGGGTACATTGATAGAGTCAAGTAGGTCCAGTAGGAGGAGTGGGTGTCCTGAGTCATGGCAGGCGGTCTATTGCTGGCTATAACTTGGATGGGTGCCTTGCCAACTGTCAGTTAGACCTGGAGTAGTTCCAGTGCGTCATGATGGCAAACTAGTCTGGAAGTGTGCCTGTCTTTAAGATAGAGACTCCACCACCCTTAGTCTTCCTGACCTCATTTTGGGGTCAGAATGTATGCTATGATGTATAGCCTGGTAAGGCAGGGATGCTCTCCGCAGCACTAAACAAAGTTTCCGTGACTGGACAGATGTTGGGATCTTCCAGCAGGAGGAGAGCCTCCAGTGAATGCATTTTCAGGTTAAGGCTCCTAGTGTTAAGTAGCATGACCTTTAATTTGCTTTTTGACAGATCTTTTATGTTGGGAGATTTGTCTTTGCGACATTGCCTAAAAAAGGCACAATGGGAGAGATAAGAGCCTTGACCAGAACCTGGAATCTCAGGGGTGAAAGGTGGAGGCCATCTCTGGCAAAGCATCGAGGCCTGTCAACTATATCATCCCAGGCAGACAGATACTGGATCCCCTTGGAATAACACCAGAAACTAGGCCAATTGTTGAAGTCAACTATTTTTTGTTGGTATTGTGGTATCATTCTTTGTGAAGGTAGGATGCTGCTTAGGGCTAGGGTCATACTCGCTTGGGACACATACTCTGAGAGCTCAGTCATGTCTCTCTTTATATAATTCAAGGTGGTACATCTTAAGTCATTCACACCAACATGGACAATGACAGAGTCATACTTGTACCTGTTGTGGAGAGACTTAAGTGCATGCGTGATGTGGCGGATTCTAGATCCTGACAGACAACTGACCGTGACCTTCTCTTTGTTAAGCCTGGTAAGGGGAACATTGGCGTGTCTCTCAATTAAGTCACCAATGACAAGTATGTTTGGTTTATTGTTATGCCTTATGGGCTGTGTTGGTTTATTGTTATGCCTTATGGGCTGTGTTTGTGAGACACTGGTGTGTTATCTGTGGTGTGTGATGTGTTAGGTGTTGTGTGTGGGATGTTTGTGAGTGTATTTTGGAGGTGTCTGCTGTTTAGATAAGTTTTTATTGAGGACCTCTGCATAGGTGTGTGTGTGTGCTGTGCTTGGCTATATGATGTGGATGATGTGGTGTTTGTGCTGGCATTCTCCTCTTTGTCAGGAGTACTGACTTTGGAGTGACAAGGGCATGGATTCCAGGTTACTGATGTAGATGTATTTCCTGCAAGTTGAGGAAGTATGTGCTAGGAGAAGAGGGCTGTCAATGTACATTAGGCGGTTGCTACACTGTCTCAAGTATGCCCATGTTGACCAGGCTGGCAGGAGAAACTGATGGGTATTGACCAGACATAGTGTTCTGAATGCTTGGGAGGACGTATGGAGAGAGGGTTTTTTAAGGGTTTGTCCACAAGAGTGTAGACCACAAGAACCTTCTTAAATGTAAAATAACTGGTCTGGAGCCCAAGTGCTAAAACCAAAACTAAGAGGCTTACAGTAACAGATACATTTAATCAGGCAACTAACCAGTAGTAATAAATGTAGCAGATTAAAAGAATTTGAACACTTAAGAGTGAGCAGCAAAGCTAAATAAGGTAAAAAAGTAGGCAGAACACAATTATAGTAAAAGCAGCTGAATAAAGTGTGATTTTTTTTTTAAGTGGAGAGGGGGGGAAACAGAAGATAATTAGAGATTAAGAAACTAGGGGGGTTGGCCTTCCCAAATGCTCTATCTGTACACAGTAGACTGAGCTGATGGGATGGAACTGGGAGGAGTGTCCAAAATCAAAGAAGCAAGGGGGTAGTCCTTCCCAAATTATCTCACTGTACTCAGTTGAGTGAGCAAAGGAGATGGGACTGAGAGAAGTGTCCAAAATCAAATTTACAGCAGGGACGGGCAATTCCAAAGCCACCAAGTTTAAGAATACAACAACAGCTGGGCAGAAGGGTGGGAAAAACAAACAAAACCTAGACACAGACCAGCAAAATACAATCAAGCAAATAAATAAATGCAGTACAGTTTTGTTAGCTATCACTGAAACAGCTCAAGTGCAAAAAAAAGTATACTTGTATCAGCTTTGTATCCATATGGTTATAGAACCAGTCACAGCCAGCTAGGAAGCAGTTTGCTACTGAGCACAATTTCACAGAAATGTAACTCTATACCAGTAATATAAAATTAAAGCTGGACCCTCAGGCAATCAGGTAACACAAACAGGTATCAACCAGTAGCTTACACCTTGGATGAGCTGACTTCACAGAATGAAAAGCAACTCCCACTGTGAAAGCAGCTGGCCTAGAGCTCAAGTGCTGAACTAACTCTGATAAATAAAATGCAGACACAGACCAGCAAAACATTCCTACTACTGAAGCAATATCAATTGAAATGTACTGTTTCTTTGGTTGTATTTCTGCCATGCTATGCCTGAAAATGGCCTAGCAAGTAATTAATTAATGTAAAAAAGTGTCTTTGTAAGTTAAGTACTCTGCACACTCCAGTATTTTTGGGAGATGCTACAGACAACACCAAGCAGACCATGCTACTAAGAAGCAAGCTCATTTGGAAACATGAAAGCTTGTACATTTTTTTGTCTCATCATAGTCCCCAGCTCTCATTTCCCATGCCCACTGTCCTCATGTGCCAGGATGTACTGGATAAATGAGTCAGGGGGCTGCATTTAATAGTTGTGGGAAACAGCAAGGCTAATTTCTAAGCTCCAGTGGATAGTCACATCTCATGCTACTCCTTTCTTTCCTCATGGGCTATCAATCATCTCCTGTACACTTTTTGCATGGTTAGTGCTTTTTATCAATTTAATTCACCCGCGGTGGTGGTGCTGCGGTAGCGTTGTCACCTCACAGCAAGACGTCTGGTTCGATTCTCAGCTAGAGCGTCTTCTGCGTGGAGACATGCGTGAATGGGCATACCTTCGTTGAAGGTTGTGCATCAGGGCTGGTAACCCGGCACGTAAAAATCAACTACCAATCATTAGCGGACCGGAGTTCTGCTGTGGCGACCCCTAACCGGGAAAAGCCGAAAGACACAACAACAACATTAGAACATTCATGGTGTTTCTACAAAACTATGTATAACTGGTGATCTTCCTCAAAATGCTCAACAGTAACAGTAATGATTATCCCAGGCTTCTCCTTAGAAATGACACTGCTCGCACATCACTCCACTTATAACGATTACTGAAAGTATATTTTTATTTATACCTGAGATGGTATTTATACTAACTAGGGGAAATTTCTCAACTCTTTGGATTAGTGCCATGGGTACTTTTTCATCACCTGAGCTATCACCATCTCAGCCAGAAGTATCAACTCAGGAAGATGGGTCCTTAGTTTAATATTTCATCCAAAGGACAACACACTCAGGAATACAGTACGACTTTATGCTACATTGCAGTGTCAGCATTGGGTAATTAATCCAATCACTTGGGGTGGGAATAGGACCCACAGGTTTCTGATCCTCTAGCACCAAAAGTAAGTGCACTTCTCGATAAGCCACTGGCCCTACAACAAGCTGGATAAGTAGACCAATACATGCAGATCATTTCCAGCAATATCCCAGGTCACAAGGATAACAGGAAGGATTACCTGCAGAGATAATTTATAGTCAATGAGCTTCATGTTTTAGCAGGTAGCAAAAACTAAAAAGCAGACTGCCTTAAAGAAGCTTATCAAAGTAGACTATTTACAAACGGTTGTCTCATAGCTTGTATTATACCCACCACAACAAGGCAATTCCAATATAGGAATAATATGCCAAGGGATAATAACTCACATAATTTTTTAGATTCAGTGGTTCTTGTATTGGCACACACTAGAAAATATTTTTTATTTACTAATTTATGATTTTCTAGTAGCTGGATTTATTTCATCCATTAATAACTGCTGCACTTCCTCAGAAAATAGACGTCTATCATTCAAGCAGTAGGTTGCAATTGTTTGAAGGTGGGATGTAGCAAACACCCCCTGTCCAGTGTGAGTAGGTTTAGTTTGTGAGGAAGCTTGTGGTAATTGCCCTTGGTCACTTCCAAAAGAGAGGAGAACCACCTTTGCCTGGGTTAGAAGGGAGTCACCACAATGAATTTTGGATACTCCTCCTAAAGCCCATGGAAATTGGTGAAATGGGTGTTAAAGCATATAGGAAAGCACAGTTGTGTAAGTTGCACTTAACGTAACATATGTTTGAATTCCTCACTGCAGTAGCCTTAGGTTATACAAATTGTATCCTGCCTAGGATACAACTGGCCAGATTCATAAAACTCTTGCTCCCTCCATATTCACAACCTGACAGCTGATTGGCTATCCCTTGGAGGGAAATCAGCTGTCAAAAAGATGACAATATCAGGGCTTTCTTGATCATACATAAAAAAGAGTTTACTCATTCTGAACCTCTAAACGATATAAGCAGTAATAACTTTATATCCCAACAACTAACTATATACAGGGGATAACTTACACAACTGTACTTGTGTTCACCTTTTACTGCTATCCAACATGGGAGAGGGACGAATAAGGGTCCAGGAACTCTTGGAGCATAGTCCTAGAAAAGCCAGTCCTGCAATTGGAAAAGGAATACAGTTTGAAATGTTTTGTAAACATATGTACAGAAGATTATGGCTGCCTCTAAAATACTTCTAGAGTCTATCCCTTTCTAATATGCTATTGTAGAAGCCAGGGCTCTCACAGAAAGTGCCTTGATCCTACCTTGGATAGATTTGCCATGGTGGGAATAACAAAAAAGTAATAGCTGAGGACAACCATCTTGCAAGTCTGTTTTAACATGAGTTGTCATTTTTTTGTCAAATCATAAGAAATAAACAGATGATCTGCTTTGCTAAAGGACTTGGGTCTGTCAAGATAATACCTGTGTTGCCTATGCATGTCCTGAGAAGGTAGAATCCTTTCTCCCTGATTCTGAGGATCTGGATAGAACACGGGGTGATGGATGGCTTGATTCAGTTGCAAACTCTGAAACAACTTTGGACATAAATGAGAGATTTGTTCTTAACGAGACCCTATCAATAAGGAAGATCAAATATAGTTCACACACCATGACAGCTTGCTACTCAGATACTCTTTTTGTAGATTTCAAAGCAATAAGTACTACTGTCTTCCATATGGTGAACCCTAAATCCACGTGTGAATTGGTTCAAAGGGAGACATAGTTAAATTTCCCCACACAAAGTTAGGATCCCAGGAAGAAGCCACCTGTTTTCTAGGTAGCCTAAGACACTGTTTTACCACAAACAGAGATGAGAGGGGAGGATCAGTGGACAGGCATGCTGAACGGGCAGTAAGATGAGCCTTGATAAATGAATAAGGATGGCTAGAGGAACGTAACTCACACACATATTTAGTGTATCGGTCATGTCCTGGAGCAAGTCTAAGTAGGAAACATCCTCACCATATAAAAAAACAAATTATACATTTTTTGATGCAAAATATACATTGTCTTAGCATTTTGTTTTGTTGATAAGGTTGGCCTCCCTGATTTTTTTCTTAGAGCTGAGGATCTGATGGGAAGTAAAACAATTGTAAAACAAAAATGCATCTGAAAGTCACCACTATACTTTAAGAACAGCTGGTACATAATTTCTGGTTATTGGCTAGACAGGAACTAGAACTGGAGCTAGACACATTGTAAATACTGTTGAAGCTGTAGATAACCCAGTGGGAAATGCAGAGAATTGAGCATGTGGACACGACAAAGAGAATATGATAAATTTCCTGTAGGCCTGTGGCTATAGGGATGTGATGATAAGCATCCATTAGCTCTAATCCATCCATCCCTCCATCTATGCACCTACAGCAGTGGCATTTTGGGTTATCTGCCAAGGTAACCCAGTAGTGGACAGCTTTCAAAAGCTCAGACTTCTCTTCCACTCTATTCCTGTGACAGCTAATTTTGAGCATATCCTGAGAGGGAAGCCTTCAGCTGTTACATGAAGTGATCGTTCTGGCTTTTTCGCTTCTACAAAGAAGGAGACAAAAGTACCTGAAGCCAGAAACATATAGAAACCAAATCCAACTCAAAGAGGTTGAATCCCAGTTTAACTATGCACAATTTGGGGGCTTGCAGGTGGGTGTTGCCACTGAGGCAGTGAGGAAGTCGAACATCTACTGTTACAGATAAGTAGGACACCTGCAAATGTACTATGTTCATCATTTCCAATGCTTGAGTGGCATTGTGAGTAGATTCCAAATGATTTCCCTATCTGGGAGGTGGAAGAATGAGGATCCAGAAACCCTTAGAACATGGGCCAAACAAAGCCTGTTCTGGACCTTCAGAATGAATCCAGTTAAGAGTGCTTTGCGAAGGTATGAACACAGGACCAAGTTGCTGCCTCTAGAATACTTCTAGAGTCCACTTCTTTTCAGTATGCCATCAAAGAGGATAAAGACCTAGATAAGTGACCTTTATCCTTATCTGCAAGAGATTTACCATTGTGAGAGTAGTAGAAAAAATAGCACAGGACAACCATCATGCAATAGTTTGCTTAGAGACTGGTTGAACCTTCTTAACCCCCATATAGGAGACTGACAACTGTTCCACATTCTTAAAGGGCTTGTCAAGGTAACACATGAGCTGGCTATGTGTATCCATGGTATGTAAAATATTTTTTCCTTGTTTTTTTGGATCAGGATAAAATACTGGGAAAGGGATGGCTTGATGCAAGGTAAATTCAGAAAAACAACTTTAGGCTTGAATGATGGATTAATAAGTAACACAGTCCTCTCTCTGTAACAAATCAGAGAGGGTTGGCCCACCATGAGAACTTGCAGCTCACACACTCACCTTGGAGATGTCAGAGCAATCAGTAAAACACTCTCCCAAGAAGTGAACCATAAGCCAGTCTGAGAGTGAAGGTCAATTTTTCAGGAACAAAGCTGAAACCCCAGGGTGAAGGAATGTGCTTTTGATGGGTCTGAAGTGTTAACACTACTTTCATAAACTGTTTGACCCCAAAAAGAGTTGAAAGATTGGGATCCAAGAGCAGGTAAGCTGAGATAGCCACAAGACACACTTTGGTAGAAACATATGGCAAACTATCGCTAAGTAGCTGTCAGAAATACTTCAAAACCAGGGAGGTATAAACCCTTTGGGATCTCTGTTATTGGCTAGGCACCACCTAGAAAAACTCTTCCACTTGTAAACATAAGATTTTATAGTTGTGGGTTTTCATGCCCTCTTAAATACCTGCTGCACATCCTCATGCAACAAGTAATTGAAAGCTATTAAAATATAATCACTCAGGCTGTCAGCTGAAATTGCTCTAAGATGAGATGTAACATTTGCCCCTGATGCCATGTGAGCAGATCCAGTCTGTGAGGAAGCTCGTGATAACTGCCTTTGGCCAACTCCATTAAAAGGCAGAACTAGCTTTGCCTAAGTCAAAAGAGGGTCATCACATTGATCTTTGGTAATTCTTTCTGAATCTTTAGAAGTACCTTAGGAATTTTTGGAAAGGGTGTAAATGCATACAGGAACATTCCTGACCATGGGAATGAAAGAGCATCTGTCTTGCAAGCATGGCTGCAAGGATGTCTTGAACAGATTTTATTCAGTTGTTTGTTTTGAAAGGAAGTAAGCAGATCTACCTGAGGTGTTCCCTGCATTTGGAGCAAGTCCTGGAAGACCTCTACATGGAGTTTCCACTCATGAGGATCTATGCAGAATCTACTTAGTCTGTTTGCACTGTGTTTTGCTCTGATGGAATGTACCAGGCCTGAAGAGTCAGAGAATGCTGTAGCACCAGCTCAAAAGCCATCATCATCAGAGGGTATGACTTTGTACCCCTTTGCCTGTTCAGGTACGACATCATGGTAGTGTTGTCTGTGATTACTATAAGATGACCTGGAGTTCATAAGTGGTGAAGAACTTTTAAGGCATAAATCTCTGCCAACATCTTTTTTTATGTTTAAGTTCTTCGTTATATGCCTAGGACTCTACAAGCCTTGCACTTGAACTCCCATGGACACTGCTACCCAAGAAAAAACTGAAGAGTCCATCTTGGCTGGGGTTTGAAGACAGAAAGTAAGTCCGGGATTCAAAGAATCTCAGTACCTGTAACTGGAAATTCAAGGGATGAAGGTGCTGGGTCCAAGAATTCTTCAAGTACCATTGCATTTTTCTCATGTGTAGCCTGGCTAGTGGTACCATCAGGATCACTGATGCCATGAGACCTAGTAATTTGAGTAACTCTCTTGCTGAGGCTAAGACCAGACGGCAGAAATACAAGAAAATGCCTTAATAAGTCAGAAATTTGTCTTCTGGCAGGAAAGCAATCCTTTTTACTGTGTCTATCCAGCACCCCAGGAAAACAATCATGAGGAAGAAGATTTGAAGCCCAGGTTAGAAATGAAGTATGTGACCTTGTATAAGGACTCCAAGCACCTAAGTACAAAATCTCCACAAATCAGCAAGTCATCTAAATAAGGAAAAATGTGGATGCTTAGGGTTCTGCGATAGGCAATCACTGAGGCCAAATAATTTGTAAACATTCAAGGTGCAGCAGACCATCAAAGGGGTAATGCAGAAAACTAATAACAAGCCATACACAGCGAATCTCCAACATTTCTGGAAATTAGGAGCAGCAGGAATATGATAAGTGTCCTTCAGATCTAGAGTCACCATGAAACAGAGGTCTGGAAGCAATGCTAGGACTGAATGTACGGTGAGAATTTTGAATTTCAGAACTTTTACAAAGGTGCTTAGAAAGGACAACTCTAGGATAGGTCACCAGGAGTGCTCTATTTTTAGTACCAAAAAAGATTCTGGAGTAAAATCCTTTGCCTTTGCACATCATAGGCATCAGCTCTATGACCTCTATTCTACCATGTAATGGAGCACTGGAGGAAACACCTGTGTCTGGTAAGGTGGGGGGGGGGGTTCCCCTGAAAAGGGGAAGATTTTCTATCCACTACCAAGTGTATATTCTCTGAATTATTCTCAAAACCCATTTGTGTAAGACTATTTATAGCCAGGCTGCAGGGTTGAGAGAGAGTTGGGGGCGAGGGTGTAGGAAGAGAAGGAAGAGTGGCAGGAGAGAGTAAGGGTGCTCTGTAAATCAGAATAGTCATTCCTTTTCAGGGGGATGATCCTTTCCAGGAAAGGAAGATCTCTTGTTTGGTTTCAAAGAATCATCCTCTAGCCATTTCTTTCTTGATCCCTGACTTTTGTTTGGTGGGATTTTTGTTTGTTTTTCCCCTTGATGGAAGATCCCTTGTTTGGGGAGAAATTGAGTACATGAAACATTCTAGAGACTTCATGCATTAATTTGCCTCTATCATCCCACTGTTTAAGAATCTGTGTAACACAGGACCCAAACATCAATTCAGAACTTAAAGGTGCATTCAAAATGTCGGCTTTCAAATAACGAGAGAACTTCTGATTACGTAACCAAGCATACAGTCATAATACAACAGAAGAAGCAAATTTCTTGATACTGCTGTATATGCACATGTGAGTACACCTCTCAATGCATATTTTGAAACCTGATTCAAATTATAAACAATTTTATTCACTGAAGATTTTTGCTCTGCAGGTAAAGATGGAGCAAAATCATCCAATCTGTACACACACTATAAAATACATTTCTACATATAACCTTGATAATTTGACACTCTAAAGGCTACATTTACAGAAAGAGACATCCTTTTCCACTGAAGATGTGCCCATTTCTTTTTATTAGGGGGCATTCGATTAGATGAAGCCAAGGACTTTTTATTTGAGCAGGGAGCTGGGGAGACAATAGCTTGGTTAGCAGTCAGATGAAGAAAGATACCTGTCATATCCAAGGAGACCCTATATTTTCTCTGACCCTTTTTAGGGACTACTGGAAGAGATGCTCGTGTCTGAGGCAACTTTATAAACATCTTCCAAGGCCAGTAAGAGATGAGAGTTAGCCATAGAATCGGGCTTCTCATCTTCTATAAAGTCATAGACCATGCCTAGCTCTGGGGTAGTTCCCAACTACTCCCATCAAAAACATCACTAAATGTATCAATTTTCTAAGGAAAAGTGAACACTTGTTTAGGTTCACCTTACAAAGAATCAGAGTGTTTGGACTTGGTGTCAACTATGAAATTACCATGGTCATCATTGGATTCCTCATCATTCTCTGAAACAGCAGAAAGTCCTTTAACTAACCTAGCCATATATGGAAATGCAACCACCAGAATTAGCTGTCTGCAAAGTACTCTTAGTCAAGGAAATCACATCAGCCTGATAAACAGCTATAAACTGATTATCAGCTGTATGATGAAGCTTCTGTTTCTTTTTTTTTGTGAACTTCACTATTACATAAAATATCTGGGGACAGAGTATTATGTCTGGCAAGGGGTCTGTTACCTTAGAGTACTAATGCACCTAAAGGGTTTGGTTCTTCCATACCTGTGCTAGGTAGAGAAACAGCCCTGAAGGATGCGTCTATTCCCTGTTCCATAGTAGGTGGCAAGCTACACTACAGGGAGACATGGTAAAAGGTAAATGGTCTGTGGCTGAACAGTCGCCTAGACAGAATCACTAACCATAGGTTGAGGCATATATTTTTTTTCTTTTTAGGTGCAATCAGATTGATGAGGGAGGCACCAGAGTTAGGATCCACTGAGACAGGGGTGAGAACACCAGCCAGAATAATACACTGACTGTTCCACATAATGTAGCACAACAAATACTTAACATTTCTAGTTAAAAGCATATCTCTACAAAACTAAACTCTACCAAACTGTGATGTTATCACAGAAAGTGTGAACTGTTAAAATTCTTTTACAACCAGCAGAAGTAAATAATTTCCAATACACAATGTCCAAACAACAAAGCAACCAATGTGACAAACTAGTGTAAACAATTAGCTCCACACACTTTAACCACATTAAACTGCCCTAAAATAATGTTTAATAGCAATTCAAACTATATTTTCTTGTTAATGAGTAACATCTCCACAGTAGATTCAAATAACTTAATTCACAGAAAAATAATGACCTGATGTTAATAACACATAGTATATAGTAAATAATGTATAAATGCTGAAAAATCCCAGTTCTGTAATATGTTCCTATCAAGAAATGAAAATAAAGCAGAGCAACAACAGTAAAGATGGGAGCAATTAATTTGCATTTATGACTGCATTAGACAGCCTATCTGGTGTTTAACAGCTCACCTACACACTACACTTCTAAGAGAAATACTCAAAAGTCTCCTTAGAAAGAGTGAAAAAAAAAGCACTTGTCAAAGCTAGAAGCCAAATAAACACTGATCCTATAGCAGAAACCCACGACTGAAATAAAATAGTAAAATAAATATATTTTTTAAATAAACAAAATTAGAAAGGGAATAATAAATCTGATAATAAAAAGAAAGGAAAGGCTTCCAAAATGCACTTATCTAAGCAGTAAGTTTGAAAATTCAACGCTGGATCCTGTGAAGAGTCAGAGGACTTTCTTTGGATAGCAGAAAAAGACTGAACAATCACTTCGCAAGAGGGGCAGTTCAACCAGGCAGCACTTTTGGGACTGTCACATTTACTTTAATAGTTTAAGTAAAAAAAAAAAAAAGAATGTTTTTAAAGGCATTCTTTAAGAAGTCTCTCATAAGATCACGTCTGTGCATACATTGTTACACAGACATCCTATCCCGCACACACAATGTGTGTGTGTGGGGGGTCCCAGACAGCATATGCGTGGTGGGGCACAGAAAGCATGTGTGTGTGGGGGGCACACACAGCATGTGTGGGGGGGGGCATGCACAGTGTGTGTGTGTGTGTGTGTGTGTGTGTGTGTGTGTGTGTGTGTGTGTGTGTGTGTGTGTGTGTAAAATGCCCCAGATAGGTACATCTGGTGGTTAGTGTTACTTAGGCTATAACCCTGTACCTTAGGTACAGGAAACAAGAACCTGAATTCTCTACCCATACCACTACTTGTGATTTAAGGAGTTGAGTCCATAGCTCTCAACTGTTCAGATTTTCACAGAATGTCTGGAGTGTTTTGCTTATAATTTTGATCTGTTCCTCTTAAAATTTCTGGTTTTCTGGTAAATCAGTGAGAAATTAATTCACTAAATAATGATAGCCATTTAAATTTCAGTCTCCCTATCTTTCAGGAAAAGCATGGTAATACAAAACATTTTATTTTATCAACTTTCTAATATTATGTAAGCAATGTTTAAAATGTGTCCCTGGTTTTGGGCCTTTATCCCCCCCAGTAAATTTTGGCTTTTTCCAGATTTCTTGTGCTGCAACGCTGAGAGATATAGTTGAGTGTCGAATGGATTTTACAATGAACTGAGAGTTTCAGTGGAAGAGAAATTTAGTGCTGCTTATTCCAAGTCTTTTTGCATTGTTATTAGCACAATAGGTTGTATATTTGCTTTTGATGCATAAGGCTGTGTGTGTTCTACTCCCACAGTATGTAGATGGATTGCTGATACTGTACTGTGTTGTACTTTAAAGGGGTGAATGATGCAGTCCTGAGAATGTCCTCCTTTGGAGGAGATAGCTAGGAACTATGAACCTGTTATCAGTTTATCATCCATTCCCTTTTTCAATATTACTAACTTACCATTTTTTAATGTAACATAGGCAATTCATTCTTCTAGGGCAACAGACACTTTATCTGTAGAGGAAACAATGAAATATAAAGCTGTTTGCTAACAGCAACCTGTCCATTAGTTACAGATCCCTTTAATGTGGAATTATTTAGATGACTTTTACTTCTGCAGAGGTTGTGCATATTTACTGATATTGGTGGATTGCAATGACAGATGTTTGAGTAGACTTTTATGATGGAAATGTTGGGCAGTGTTGTCACTATTGGTTCATGCATTTTGTTTCATTGCTTACTGGAAAAATGCTCAAAACAATAAATTTAAAACATGCTCTAACAAGTGCATTGTATTATACAAGGAATATAATTTAATACAATCAGAAATGTGAATCAAAGAACACATGCATGTTTGCATGGTCTTAATGTGTGTGCAAGGGGCCTATGATTTGAATACAGCCCAAAGATAAACTTTATCCACCACTGGCCAGACAACCTTTTCTTTGAATGTGAGTTTCAATGCTGTTTCAATGAATGTGAGTTTCAAGGGCAGATAAGTTTTAATGCCAAGTCTGTTTTCACCGTGAAACTGTATTGCTTTGTTTAGCAGATGTCTATCAGTGTTTGTGCTATAAAATTTAAAATAAAAGTTTTAAATTAAATCCAAATAATGACTGCAGAAGTAAAGCATAATGCAGTATGTGCATTACAATGTTTATGGTAAATGGGGAGAAATAGCCAAGTAATGGGACACTGGAATGGTTGCAGGTGGAAGGGCTGTGTATGAGGGGGCCCCCATTTGACTATGATTTTTGAGAGGGAGGGACAGCAAACTCAAAGACAGCCCCAGGAAGCATAAAATCTAGCTATGCCACTGAAGTGAAGGCTTTCTTCACAGGATATGTCAGCTAATCATCGGTCACAGGAAGAAAGAAACGGAGGTGTCTGAGTTTTTGAATGGTGGCCATTACTTGGTTACATTGACAGGTAGCCCAAAATGCCACCAAGGCAGTGGGAATGATGAACATCTGAAAGCATTCTTCAGACCCAGGAAAACTTAAGAAACCTATGAAATCTGATGCTGTAGGAATGTGATGATAAACATCTTTTAATTCAAGGGTCACCAAAAAAAAATTGGGAATAAGTGCAACAGAATCTGAAGAGATAATATTTTGAGCTTTGGAAATCTAACAAACTGGTTCAAAAAGGAATGATCTAGGACTGGTCTCCATGAAGCATCTTTCTTCACCACCAGAAACATTACTGAATAAAATCCTTCTATCTAAGAAGGAGGGACAGCTTCTATCATACCTTGAGTTAGTAGATACTGAATGATAGGAAGAAAAGGAGAATTATGATCTGGCAGAAGAGGAAAAATCCCCTGAAAACGAGGGAGAGATTTTCATTGTTATCTATATTTCTGATAAATCTTTCTCAGATCCCATTTGTCTGAAACTATCTGATGCCATAGTGAGAAATGGAGGTTCAGATTTTTGGGAAGAATTAGTGTCTTTCCAGGGTGTGTATGTATGTTGAGGGGGGTCATCTTAAAATAGTCACTTTGACTCATTAGACTGCCTTTTGTTCTGGGAGGGGGGCTCCTCCTTTCTTCTTGAAGTCTTCCTGCCATTGCTTTTTAAACATCTGCTTACTAGCAGCTTGGTGTGCCTGCTTTTTTGCTTTTTGAAAAAAGTTGCAGAGATCGCACTAAACTCCTTGACAAACTTGGAAAAGGAAGGCTGAAACATCTGTGAAATTCTATCAGACTCCCTCTCTCATAACACTTTAGGACCACTGAAGCAGTTGGTCTGTCTAAGGGAGAATTCAAAATTTCAGCTTTAATATTCAGGAAGATTTTGAGTACACAACCAAGCAAACCTTCTCATTACAGTTCTAGTAGCAGCAGCTGTGGAGGTGGCAACAGCAGATTTTAAACAGAGTGTAATCACTCGAGACACTGAAGTAATAAAATGACTTAAAGCATACTTTTCCATAGTTGTAGGAAGAGTTGCCATAACTTTTCTAATATTTCCAAAAGAGGCAAGCATAAACAATTAGATATAAGCTTGACAACTGAGAATTCTAAAAACAAATGTTGCAGAAGCATACACTTTTTCTTCCAAGTCTTTCAAAGGCACTCCCATCCTGGTAATATGAAAAGGGACTTGAATTAACCAGGTGTTTAGCAGCAGCTGGGTCTGATCTGTGGTTAGAAAAATGTTTATTTGAGGAAATTTGTACAATCTTTCTGCTTTCTTAGGCAGAGCAGGCTGGCTGTCAGGCACATTACAGGCTGCAATAAATAAATTCTGCAATGCTGAAAGAACAGGAGGAACTGGAGTAGGTTTAGGAAATCCTAGTCAAAATAGATCATAATATTTCTTTAAAACAGTGGAAGATCATTATGTCATCACTGAGCAATTATTCGTTCTGTGTATGTTTTTTTTCAGAAGAAAATCCTTCCAATTACTATCAGAAGCAACACTCCTCAGAATTAGGAACCAGAGGAGAGGAAACAGAAATTGCTCATTAACAACAATTTTGCTGTTGAAATCCTTGAATATCCTCAGACATTGAGGAATCCCTTTTTGTCTTACTAGAAATACCAGAACTTGAAGGTTCAGCAGTATCCTGAAATAAACTTTGAGCTAAGCCAAATAAAACATTCCTGTTGAAAGTAACTATGACAGGTGAATATATATCCCTAACTTTTTGCTGCTTTTTGACAGGAATTTCTGAAGAAGCAGATTTACATGTCACAAGCAAAACCTCCCAAGGTACAGGCATTCCAGTCCGGTAAGACCACAAAATATTCCCTGCTTTTTTCTTCCAGAACTGATACAAGAGGTTCTTGCTTGCATACTGAGGGCACTCCGACATTCACAGATGTTGGATCTAGAAATGGCCAAAGCAGAATCACCCATGTGCATCTGAAGCAACTGCATAGCCTGCTGAAGTGGTAAAGGCTGCTTAATTTTTTTTTTTTGTGGCTAGAAGCAGGAAGAACCAAGGAACAGATAGGGCATTCAATGGTGAAGCCGAGAATGGTGCCTGAATCCCAAGAAAGCCTGAAAGTAGTAGTCAATTAAACAGGTGATTTTTCTTTTCAAAAAAAAAAAAACACAGTGAAAAGCACTTTTAAAACTTACCTCAGCTACCATAAGTAACAAAATACAGCTGTTAGCACATTTTTTCCTCAAAAGTACAAAAGTAATGATCTTGATAAAACATTATTAAAAGTCATATAACAATTTATAAAAAACACTTTTCACGGTTTACAATTAATAATTTCTTGGAAAAGTTCACTCTTTGGTTTAAAATAAAATGTGGAAGGTTTTATTCCTGCTTGGAATGTATCTGCCTAGCAAATGAAACATGTTAGCTGACTGTTAATCCTTGAAATCACAAAAGAGGAGTGCTCTTCAATGGCAAGAAGGCCCTATAGGGCTTGGCACCCAAACCACACTTTTTTTTTTCTTCAGCTTTGCTCAAGGTGGTTAATGGTTTGGGGACATGGAAGGTGTCCTTAAGGTTTGGAAGCTGGCTAGCTGTTATACCCTTTGCAGAATATAACCTGTATAACTATGGCTACTGCAGCAGTGATCAAATAATGAGCATTAGCTATGGCAGCCTAACAACATATCTTTAAGCCCAGCATGGAGATTGGCAATCAACAATGGAAACAAAACAATACTTTAAAGTAGCGCAATTTCTATCATGCTGAAGACATGTTCATTGCAATACACAAAATAAGATAATAGATAACACTCCAAAATGTTGCATAACTTTAAATCATGTACTTTCTAATACCCCTACCATTTCTCCCCTTTCTCTTTCCAAGTGTACGATATACTTGATCCACTGGTACATTGTCACTAGAATTTACATTTCATTATTTTATGTACTACTTCCTAATCTGCTCCTTGATTGTTTTGGCTTGACTAATAATTTTATATTTAATTTCTTTGACTGTCTTACATTCCTCCTTCTCCCATCCACTGCTGTAAAATACATTAATCTGTGGTAGCCTTATCTCTCTTATCCTGCGTCTTCTTATCTCCTTCAGTTCTTTGTTGTCCCTCCTTCCCTCTGCTATCTGATCTGCTCTACATTGTTTTCAATGTCCCTTATCTCCCTGCCCCTGTTTGCTCTGTGTTTTTCTGTTTCAGTGTTTTCAGTAACTCTAACTTTCTGCTGGTGCTTTATCTCTCATCCCTTCAAGTCTAAACAGTCAAAATCAAAGGTTTCCATTGAAACTGCCCAATTTCAAAAGCAGAATAAATAAAAACAATCCAATTCTTCTTCAGAACTAAAATTTTCCAACTAGATATGGTCATGTTTTTGTTCTGTAATCATAAAGAAACATACTACCACAGCATTTCTCATGAATTGTACTGAGTACTTTGTATTCAATACTAGAAAAATAAAATGGAACAGCTTGAGTATGACAGCTGAAACAAGCAGAGTTTAAAGTTTAAAGATAAAAATTCTGGTACAAGTTTACTATATCTCATCAAACCCAGCAGCTTTAAATGTTTTTTCAGTTCCTATTGCAATGAAATTCACAAACCTGAGTCATACACATATACATAAATATTATTGAGCAAAACAAGCAAAATAGCACGGCAAGTAGTTTTTTGCTGAGGGGCAGAGCCCCTACTAAAGCCTTGCCAAGCCCTTTTGCAGTTGTTCAACCACATCTCCACATCTTAAGAAGTCATTTTATTTCAGATTTTCTGTTGCTTCTACAAGGAGGTATCTTTTATCATATGTCTTTTGCAATACTATGTCTAAACAAAAAATGAAGTCTTGTTATCGCAAGCATTTCACTATGAGAGCCTTTATATTGAATGCATATATTTACTAATGCCTGCTGCTGACTCCATATATCTTCTCAGGACTGTCATCCTGGACATTATACCTAGGGTTAACTGACTTGATTACATGTTAGCATGTTGTCAACATGCAGAGAAGGCACAGTTGTTAAAGAAAAAATAAAAAAGTCTTACTCTTTTCTCTTCAGAAATCTTCAGCCTTGGCCTGCAGAACTTCTAGACATTTTGAGCCCACACACACACACACACTGCTACAAAATGTAATATTCAAAATTATACAATGACCCCCCCCCCCATTAATACTCCAAAATGTGCACGCTGATTGGTCAGCGTGCCAGTTGTAAATCTGAATTATACTAATGGAAAAGATCTGGTCGCCCAGACTTTTTCCATTAGTATAAGTCTTGATTTTTTTTTTTGTGTTTTTGGTAGCAACGGAGAACGGAAGAGCTCCATTGCTGGAATCTCGCTATAACATAGCGAGATATCTTAAAAAAAAAGCAATGAAGATCTTCCTTTCTCTATTGCTTTTTTAAAAAATATCTCGTAACATAGCGAAACAGCTTTAAAAAAGGGAATGGATATCGTCCTTTCTCTGTTGCGTTTTTTAAAGCTATCTCGCTATGTTAAACTCCTTTAACATAGTGTGACACTTTTAAAAAAGCAACGGAGATCTTCCTTTCTCCATTGCTTCCACACACAGCTCTGATGTACTGCGTAAGCATACGAATACACAATACATCAGAACTGCCGCAGAATACTGGACAGCTGCGGAAGGGCAGCACAGAGGCATTATACAATGCCATTATTTAAGAAAAGTAAGTATTTTTTTTTTGTTAAATAATGTTATTGTATAATAGCAATAACCCACTTCTGAGTGTGGCTAATGCTGGATTTACCCATGGTTATCTTTGTTTTGCCAGATGGGCTTTGCCCTCATGACCATACCACACCAACTGTGGGTAAATCTAGCATTACCCACACCCAGGTGTGGGTTATTGCTTAAGCATATGAGTAAGCGCAATCTCATGCAATTATGCTTGAGTGAAACATAAATGAGCATACAGTTATTGATCAGCTGAATGGAACCCTCCTGGTACTCACCCTATTGCAAGACACATTCTTAATTTTCCCAAAAATGTGCTAGAATGTATTCACCTTCACACAGCATGCACACTCCAGGTTGTACTAATGCTGTAGCAAAGCCTTCTTTTCTATTATCCATCTGCACTACGAAGGACTTGGTGGTTACTGTAAGCTCCTTTTAAAGTACCAAATGTAACCTTTTTGGCACCTAAGACACCACTAGATGCACTGAAAATACAACTAGGAAAATTATAAACTTAGTTCTAATTACTTACCATGTGACAATACCACACAGTGATGTCTGTGTAATGGCAAAGATCTTCCAATCTACTATGGTCAAAAATGGCTCACACTGAGTTGAAGAATCTGATAACATGTCATGGCTCATTTCTATGAAAGGTGTCCTCAACACCTGAGTTATGGAACTGCATCAGTAAAAAGTTAATGCTTTTGCAGATTTATTATTATTGCTCATCTGGTTTCTTTCACTGGGGTCCTGGATGTAGACTATTACCCTGTACACCTTACCTGCATTTTCTTAAAGTTTTGTAACCTCCCATTCTTGAAAGGAGATTTATTTCTAGTTATCCTGTTTTTTTCAGTCATCTTCTAAGCATCTGTATTACTTTTTGATAAAAATTGCTGCATTTTTATTACATTTCTTTAAGGGATCCTGTCAGAATCACAGTAGATCAGGTTAATATTTATAGATTGTTTTTCCTTTTCAACATTTAACTTCCAAAATGACAAAGTGATGCCTGACAGCTGGTTTGTTTTATTTTTTCTTTAACAGGCTTAATTTCAGTCTGATTGTGGTACCTATCTAATGTCTTTTTCCTTAAACTATTCTGGCTGCTATAAACAATGACACATTTCATTAATTTATGCCACTGGACCCTGATACCTCCTTCTTCACACATCTCTTTGTTTTAACTAGATGATCATACATGTACATCAACACAGATTCATAGATGATTACTAGGCTAATGATCCAATGGGTCATTTTAAGCCTGTCTATACTTCCCAACTCTATCTGACTAGTTCTGATACCCTAGGGTTGCTATTAAGGGGTATATAATGGGTGTTCAAGCATTTTCAGGTTATCTCTATCTAATAGAGCCATATGTGTCAGACCAGGGGTAAATTTTCAATTCCCCATTCTTTGGTCCAAATTACCTTTTAATTGGGTTAGAGAAGAACTGTGCTTCACATGGATGGGAGGCCTGTTCCAGAGAAAAGATAATTTCTGAGACATATAACTGTCCCACCACCATGTCCTATCTATGTTGCAGGCAAGGTTTAGGTCTGTAGATATTTTTAGCAGATGTGCATCAGGTCCATCAAAGTGGGATTAGAGAATGCTTCTTGGGCCAGGTATAAACTGCATCTCACCAGTCTGTAGGAGGCTGACTACAGGGTTAAGACTTTGAGGCAGTCAATGTAGGACATGTTGTTTACACCCTGTATTCTATTTGTCAGAAATGTCTGTGGATGCACCAGTTGTTGCATATGCCTGGCCCGGTATATATAAAAGTGGCCATTGTACTCAATGATTGATCCGATAAGAGCTGAGTACACTGATTCAATGACATCCTTGAACCTATACCATTGCTTAGAAGTTACAAAGCTTAGAATGATTTCCTTACTGCCACAGACCCATGATAGTCAAAGGCCAGGTTACTGCATACATGCATTTCCAAATACCTGCTGACTGGTCTCCACTTAGCGGTGTATTATCAGTGTTGTAGTTCCATGGGTAGCGGTCTTCCCAAATGACAGTATTATGCATTTTCTGTCACTGATGTTGGTCTTGACTTCAGAGAAGTAACGTCAAAAGGGAGCAACCCCAGCACTGATCCTTGAGAGACACCACTAGTAACTGCCCTGTTTGTGGAGGTAGACTCCCCTATCCTAACTCTTGGGTCCAGTCTGTGGCTATCCAATGGGTGATATAGGTTGATTCTTGCCAAAATACTGACTTACTTGCATGCCTGCATCACAGTCTGATAAGGACTACAGGTTTATTTTAGATAAATTTATTACTGTAGTTAGTTGCTAATAGGTTAGAAAACATAAAATGGTTACAATTATAATAGTACCAAGACACTTTTCTTATACTTCTGTATGCTCTGCCTCTCTTTACATCCAAGTACAAAAAATGTAACTTAAATTAGATTAATGAACTACAAATGAGAACTAAAGTTTTGTTACAATGTTCTTTCTTGTGACATCTATGGGCAGATATTATGATGAAAGGCAGATCAGCATTTATGAGACTTAGTTACACTGTATTTTGAGTTTGCATGACAAGCAAATATCATTTTTCATGTGAACATGCTTATTTCATTGCTAAAATAACTTGAACAGCTAACAAACTGGTAAGATTATAAAAATGATATTAGAACAATTGATAGAAGGTGAACTTGCATTTATGGAAAACATGGATTTACAATAGATAGCAGAAGACTATACATCTGTGTTAACACAAAGGTCATGTAGGTAGAGAAATTGCTTTATATTAAACCTAATAATAAAACACATTTTATTACTGCAATCGATATATTTCAGTTGCTAAAATCACAGACATTGTGCAAAATAAGTTTACAAATGAAATAAAATGTAAGTTTATGAACAACACTAATTGTGTTGCATGTTTAAAAACTAAGTACCTTTATCCTGTAGTATCTTATCTCTCTGCTACTTATCATACATGGTAAACTCTGTCATGCAGACTTCATTTTATGTTATTTCTAATAAGCTGATAATATATATAAAAGTATGCCTACTGCAAAACCCATGCACTTGAATAATGAACACAAATATGTGGAGGGAAGAATTCCATAGAAAGCAGTTTACATAATTTTCTGTATCATAGTCACTACAAAACTGCAATAATTAAATTAATTAAAAAAATGTTTAGTGTAACCTGTAAATAAAGCAGTATATCAGGTCATGAGAAGAATGCATAGTTTTTTATATAATCTAGACATGACATCAATTTCTTACTGGTCTTATCATTTATAGTACTATCAGTTCATATTGTCATGAGATTTAAATTCCTTATTACCTAAAATTATCTCCGAAAGTAAGGATAATTAGATAGATGCCTTTGTTTAGGGCAAAACTAGCACAATTAATTATGTACTGCATATTTAATAAGACATATTGTTGCTAGTGGAATTCATTAATACAGCAAATCAGATATATAATTGTGCTGCTCTGATGGAGTTCAGCAGACAAACGCTAGTTCCAAACAAATAGTTATCAACAACAATGAAGGTATACCTCTGAATATCTAATGAACACAGAGGTGCTCCAGATTACACAGACTGTCTTCAGCCTAGGGAGAACAGAAGCAATGTTGTTAGGCAGGATTACAGTTATTACAATGGAACCCTTAGAAGGTGCTTATTGGAATGTTGACAGTATGCATGCCCTGTAAGCTTCCCGGTATGCATTTCGGAGAAGAACATAGGGGAAACAGGTCTCTAGCATGTCCACTGTGAGAAATGAGGACTCTTCAACAATCTAAAATTAGAAAAGAAAATAGCTTTAAGCACTTAATTTGCTGATATCATACTTAACAAATACTTTATAGACTACAAAAACATGCTTTAAAGACTGCAAAACCATTAATACTCTTCACTGTTCATAGAAACTAAAAATATGGACAAGAAGGTAGGAAGTCATATACAACAAGCATAATTATAATTAGAAAGACTGATTAATTCCAGACTTATTTTATGTATTTTCATAGCACTGACCTACAATGCCCTATTTGCAGTTTCACATTTGCTTATGTGGGGAGGGTGCCAGTGCTAGAACCTACATCAATTTAATTTCATTTCAGACAGCTTCATGGTCCTGACTGGGTACAACCTACTGCTGGCTGCCAATAATGTGGACAATGGGATGATAAACAGAGGTCACGCTTTCAGGTATTCATTTTTTTCACTATGTAACCTGCTTCAGCCAGATCTGTAAGTAGGGCAGGGTGAATGAGTCACTGCCTCAGGCAAATGTTGCTAGGGGGTGTGAGAGGCAGGTGTTAATAGCTCAGGAGTACAGTGTGGCACTGATTTTTTAAGCTGCTTCACAAATAAATACAGTTACTGCATTTGCAGTCACAACTGAAGCTCATAGTGTATAATGTGAGTCACGGTAGTGGTGCTGCGGTAGCGTTGTCACCTCACAGCAGGACATTGTCCCGTTTGATTCTCAGCTAGAGCGCCTTCTGTGTGGAGGCATGTGTGAATGGGCATGCCTTCGTTGAAGGTTGTGCATCAAGGCTGGCAACTCGGCACATAAAAATCCACTACCAAACATTAGCGGACCGGAGTTCCGCTGTGGCGACCCCTAACCGGGATAAGCTGAAAGACACAACAACATAGTGTATAATGTGAGTATGTGAAATAAGCGAGTTTAACTGTCGGAAACTTCATTCTCACAATTTTAGCAGGCAGGGTGCTACAGTTAAAAGAAAGGGCATACTTTTTTTTGCTCTTCAACTTTGAGTTGGTAGGGGGGGCAGTTTGAGGATCTGCACAGGGTGCTAGATGAGCAAGCTACAGTTTTGGTTTTAGCAGATTAGTAACTCTGTTTTTTCATGACCTGTGTAGATATATAGTTGCACGTCATATAGTTTTTAAAATAGGAAGGATGGAAGAAAAGCAGAGAAGGAGGGAAGAAGGGTAGAAACTGAAGCATTGTTTAACTTTGATCAGTGAGAAATTAGAGGAAGAAGACAATTTTTAAAGATTAGTAGACTTAGAGTTAGGCTCACACATTGGTGCAGCTGGTTGTACTGCTCCAAACAAACCAGACAAGGCTGTCAAACAGGTTTTGGCAAGTAAGGAAGAGCACTAGTTATGGGCTAGTTTTGGAGGTTGTCCTGCGCACCAGACTGAACTGGTCATCCTTCACTGTGTGAGTGTGACAGAAACCTCATTAAGCATACTTATGGAGCAATATGCATGACTGTGAGAGTGTGTCCATTAGAAGCAATAGTAATATAGTGCTCGCTGGTAGATGTAGGGACTGGAAGATTACTGCTGTGCACAGGCAGTAAGCTGACAAATCAATGAGTTGTGTTCAACGCTGTGGGAAGGGGTGTAAGCCTTTTATGAATGACACCGGGTTGATCTAGAAAGCTGCAGGCAATTTCTTTCATCTGATCCTTATACTCATAATATACAATTGAATAATGTGCAAATAAAAATGTTATATACATCTGACAAGCAATTTGCAGCAGACACACAAAAATACACACACACACACACACACACACACACACACACACACACACACACACACACACACACAGATGCATACATGCACATACATGTGTACACAGTCAGATAATACAAATACTCACGGAGAGACAGAGCATCCAATGACAGCTATTAGTAAGCACAATTCAGAAAAGAGATGCTGAATTAATAACTTTCTGCATATTAGTGCTGTACTTCAAATACAACATATAAGTCATTAATAGAAGAAAACTATTATCTGAGATAGAGCTCCAAACCTTAGCAGTGTAGCATGATAAAAGGTAGCTCATGTTAATTTGTACCATAAATATTTTGGATCAATAAATGGCATTAGTGTAGTATTATCACCAATCTGTTCAGTTTACTGTCATTTACTCAATACAATCTGTAAAATAAAGTTTGAACAATTAGTGCACATGTGTGAGCCCACACACACACCTACATTTTCTTGCAAGAATGCTCACAGAAAACTGAGCAATCATTTCCTCGTCACTTCTTTTAAGTTTGGGACCTTATATTTGTACTAGACTGTACTAACCTACAGAAGTGCACTGAACATTGATATGTGTGTGTGTGTGTGTGTGTGTGTGTATACGAGACTTGATGCACACACAAACACACACGTGACGAGATGCAGACAATAAATAAGATAAAGAATAACTGCATCACTGTTGTGATATCCTGATTTTTTGGTAGTTTGCTCTGCCATTTAGCACCAATACACAGCTTTCATCAGATTACCTCTTGATGATATATAGATCAGTATACACTTTCCTTGACTAAATCTTAATTATGATGTGTTTGAGAAACTAATCGATTAAAAAGTATAGCAACTGATTCTACAGAAGGATACATTTCCTTATATGCATAACTAAAAGATAACCAGTTGTAAATACCATTAACTGCTGAAAAATTAGCATCAAGCCAAGCACAGATTTGTCATTTTATAGGGAGGAGCTGATATAGTTACAGCAGTTTGTGTCATGTTAAAGAACTGTCTCAAGTGGAGAGAAAGAGACATGCCAGAGTGAGAGAAAAACAGAAAGGAAGCAGACTGATCAAATCTAATACATAAATGAGTATAAAATTAAAGACAGAGACAGAAAGGGCACAAAATATTCTGTATGACATAATGCCAAGAGAATACTGATTGAAGAATGAATGATAATACAAACACCCTATAAAAGTAAAATACATTTGCCATGTGAATCAAAAAAAAAGAAAGCCTGGGTCTAAGCAATGACAGATGCTGTTTTGTATAATAGGCTCCCCTGCACATGGTGAACTGAAACTGCACGGGCATCAGTAGCACGCAGAAAAAGAGGCGAATTGCATAACACCAAACACAGCGGGGTTCTAAATGTGAACTGGCAATTCACTTGTTTAAGGAGAGTTCTCTCTTTCTGAGTTGGTGCTACTGTGCAGTTGGTATATTATACAAGTTGGGGTATGGGGAGGCTTGCTCCAGTGCAAAAACTCTTACAATCTATTTTTTGCCCTTTTGGATTTTTTCCCATCCTTTCAGCACCTCGGCTTTCAGGAACTCAGTGTTTAATAGAATGTGCGGGACAACATGCTTGAACAAAAGCTGCATTGAGTTATATCATCACTGAACTATGACTCTGATTCCAGTTACCCATAATACCAAGTTTTGCACTCTTGTATGGGTCTTGATTTTAGATGCGTAACCTGTCATACATCTAAAATAAAGACCAATACAAGCATGATGAATAGATAGTGATAGAGATAGTGCAGAGTGCAGAGCTCACTGAGAAGATCTCTGAAGACACTATGAGATCACTAAGTTTTATATATCAGAAACAGCATCTCATGAGGTAAGGTGCAGTCCCCTAAGGGATAATGGTCATGAAGCTTTTTAAGAAGTTGTTTCTACATTTTGAATCCATATAGCATGTCTTGTTACCTATATGCCATGACTTGTTAAAAAGATGCAAATGGATGTATCTAAATATACTAGCAATGTCTAGAGACGACTGAAGGACTTACAGCAATGCCACTAGTATGACTACAGGTTTCAGTAGTCACTTTTGTAGTATGATTATTTTTGCATTTTGACTTTATGTTACATTTACTTGATAGCTGAAGGAAACAAACCCATTTAGTCTGTATTTTAATTGCACTTATTATTATTTACTCCAAGCTGACTGATGTTAATCTACTTCTAATATTTTCTTGACTTGTGACATGAAACTCAAAATTCAAGTCATCAAAATTTTCTCTCTTAGGTCACCCAGCTACAATGCTAAGCATTGCTTGGCAGCCCTTGCATGTGGCTATACCATAATCTCCTAGCCTCTCTCAGGACTCACTAATGCAAGTAGTTCATGCAATCGCCCTTGACCAGGATAGATGAACTAGTGTCAGATGTTCACTTCCATCTCTCCTGACTTTCTATACCATTGTGGGTATAGCTAGTAAATCTAAGGTTACCTGGGCCATGTCAGAACAATATCCTTTTGCACCAAAGAGCATCCTTACCCTTCAAAGTGCATATAATCTATATAATTTTCATCCTTCACTTTCTCTTTACTCTTTCTGTACCTGTCCAAAGTCTCTCTGAATGCTACTGTGGCTTCTCTTGCTGACATATATTTGGGCAGTCCATTCCAAGAGTTCACAAATCTTTTCTAGAAAAATGCTTTCACAGACCAAGAGAGTAGCTGGCTTCTTCTTTCTGTTTCTGTTTGTCTTTTCCCCTCCTGTGCCTTTCCAGATGAGGGACACCCTTTCACAACTCCCCAGTATGATCTTGCATCTCGATATGTTATATTCTCTGTATCTTCTGTTCTGTAGGGAGAACAGCTCCATTTTATTCGAGGCTTAGAACACATCCTTTCCCCTCCATTACATATTTATTCTGAGTGGCTTTCTCTGGACTTCTTCCAGCAGATTGATGTCCATCTCCTTGTATAAGACTCCACAGATGTATACAGCCATTGCACTATTGTGTCATTGGCATTTTTACTTTTTATTTTATTTATTTTTTTACACTTCGGCTGAACTCAAAATTGGTCCATTGCAATAGGTGTTCTACCCCAGGTTTACAAATTGGAATGAATGAATAAATGAATGAATGGACAAATAAATAGCTTGATCAGGACCCACAAGTACAGGAATATTACTTCTTTGTTTTTGGACTTTTTTCCCTGATGATGCATCAAGCATTCTGTTTGCAGCTAACAGTGTCCCATAATTTGGCTCCAGGTTGTTCAGTTGTCAAAAGATACAAGATTTCTTATAGAAGGTGAATTCGGGAAGACCATAAAAAGAGAGGGCTGTGACAGACAAGGCTTTCAGATCCTATCTCACAAAACTTGATGGAGATAGCCATGGAGGCTTTAGACTCTCAATAGCAAATGGAGTCTGTATACTGAGACAAAGGTCGATTGTATAGAGAACAGACTCTTGGATGAGGCATAGAGGGAGATCTAAGACAACAATTGGTAGTTTAAAGGGACTCCATTTAGAGAACAGACTCTTGGATGAGGCATAGAGGGAGACCTAAGACAACAATTGGTAGTTTAAAGGGACTCCATTTAGACAGTTCATAGTATGGCTCATGATATTCATTTTTCAGCCATCTAGGCATAAAGCATACAAAGATTAAGCTTATGCATTTTTATTGACCAGATACTGCAAAAGGAGTAACAAGGTACTGTAAGACATGCGAGCAGTGACAAAAGATTGGCAAGGCAAGTCCCAAAGTTAATGCTGCTTTTGTTTCTTTGCCTATTATTGAAGAAACATTTCAAAGATTAGCCATGGACATTGAGGGGCATCTTAGTATCCAAAGCAACAGGTAAGAGGTATATCTTTTTGGATGTAGGTTATGTTACTAGACCCCTTGATATGCTGTCTTTATCCTCTATTGAGGCAGAAAAGGTGGCAAATGTTCTAATAGATATTTTGAGCAGGGTAGGTTCCCCTAGGAATTACTCCTAGACAAAGGGATTGATTATCTCAGAACAAGTAAACTGATTGTGGACATGTTAAAGCAGTTGAAAAAATGCCTACTACCATCTACAAATAAATGGTTTGATGGAAAGAAATAACTCTACTCTTAAGAACATACTGAGGGCATTCACAGAACAGTTTAACAGGTAGTGTGACTGGTACCTATCTCATCTGGTTTTAAGAACATGCAGAACACATTCACAAACCAGTTTAAATGGTAGTGGGACCAGTATCTTTACTATCTATTCTATGCATAAAGGGATGCCATGATAATCTACCATTTCTTCACCAATTGAACTACATTAGGGTCAGAGGTGAGGGCCTGTAGACTTCATTTTTAATGAGTGGAAGGACAAGAGTGGTTCACACAAATAATCTATCATGGTGCATGTACTGATTATTAGGAATAAGTTTAGGGAACTGATGGGCTTGGCCCAGGAGATCCTAACGCAAGCACAACAACAACAACAAAAAAAGGTTTGGTATGATTGTCAGTGAGCATGAGAATATACTGTAGTACAAAAAGGAGGGGTGCTCACTGCTGTTTGGTAAAATAAGCTTCAATCTGTATTAGAAACCCAAAACACTTGGATAAATTAAATTGAGAGAACTACTAAGTGTGTATTAGTATGTGTTTGTACTAGCAGACACGATGCATACATTAATGTGAGTATGAGTCTTACTTAAGAAAACTATGTTCTTTGTGCCTTTGTGCAAATGTACCTAACATACTTTCAAAGTATTTATCCTTTTTAAAGAATGTGATACTTGACATGTTACTGAATGTAGATTATGTAAGTCAAGCTGACTTAAAAAAACAAAACAAAAACAAATATGTTTAAGAAGACTGAATGAATGAATTGGGGGGGGGGGGGCTGCAACCAAGAACATGGGATTTTGGATCTCTGGAATGATATGTCCATTTTGCAACTTCTGCCACCTCCCCAGCCTTAACCCCAGTAGTAAGACTGACCCTGCAGAGATAAGACTTCAGACTGTTGTCATAGCAGCATAATGCAGACACACAAACACACACACACACACACACACACACACACACACACACACACACACACACACACACACACACACACACACACACACACACACACACACATACTCAGATAGGAAACAGTGGGATAAAATGTTGGCAATTTAACACACACACACACACACACACACACACACACACACACACACACACACACACACACACACACACAGATATGAAACAGTTGGATAAAATGTTGACAATTTAAACTAAACATTCTGTCCAAATATTTCAAATAAAATTGCATTATGAATAACACATCAATAGTCATGTATTCTGCTTTTAAATTGATTGTGTAAGATCACCAAGGTCATTTTTAACTATTCTGATATTCAAATTTGAAAGAAAAACAAGTTAAAAACAATCAAAAAAGAAAACACAAGTGCATCTAACAAAGTTACCTGTCCTAATACTTAAAATCCAATGAATAGATCACTGATTACACTGAAAATTAAAGATAGCAGAACCACAGAATTGTTCTGAACCAGATATATATAGATAGCTAGATAGATAGATAAAATAGACAGATACATAGACAGATAGATACATACACAGATATATAGAAATAAATAGACAGACGGACAGTAGATAGATATAGATGACTAGACAGATAGATACATAGCTAAATAAACAGATAGATACATAGATACATAGATTGATAGACAGATAGATAAATAGATAGATAAAAAAGCAGTGACATACATTTGGTTGCTGGTTCATTTTCCTACAGACAAAATTTGTGGCTGCAGTTTTTGGTGGTACAGTTAATTTTATTATGTTCTAATTAACTTAATGTACATTGACTATTGCATAATTCTGAGTAATTTCACTTTCTTCTCAGTTGTGTGACTATGGACATAATATATTTGGGTTTATATTGTAAGTTCAAAGTTTGAAAACATCGAATCTCATAAGATCGACATCATATGAGTAAAGTTTTCAAAGATCGAACGTTACAACTGAGATCGCCGTAGGGAATATTTCCTTTCACTTCAATGTAGTGCAATCTCAGAGTTGGTATATTTAAGTAGTGGGGGGCACAGGGGTGCTTGCCCCCTGCATAGAGTGTTCAGGTAGTTTTTTTATTTTTAGTTTGTTTATATTGTACATTCGAAGTTTGATAACTTTGCTCATATGGAGTCGATCATATGAGTTTCGAAGTTTTCAGTCTTTGAACCTGTAATATAGACCCATTATATTTAACTTATGGAAGTTTGGAGGCATAAACCCCAAGTTATGAGGTGTCCGTTTTGAGGGGGGCAAAGCCTTCATGAAAAACATTGTATCTGTAAAGTTTGTACAAGGTTATGTGGTATGTAGGGATTTATTTTTGGAACTTATGGCTGTGTGTTTCATTCTACTGGTGAATTATAAATGTAAAGGCATTGTTTACATTTGCAATCAATGTACTTCATTGGTTCTCTCAAAAACCAACAGAAAAATAAAAAGAACCGAATCCAACTGAGGTGTTACATTAAAATGGACTTTAATAGTAACCACAATGTACCATAAGTGCTTTCATCTCACATGGAGACTTCATCAGTTCTGTTTTGTGAAGAAAGTTGGAATTACTGCACATCAGCGAGTCAAATGGCATCAGAAATACTTGATCTAGGGATCTAAACCTCTTGAGCAACATCAACAGAATGGTTTGAAAGTACAGGTATATCTCAGAGGATACCACTGCTGTGGAGTAGATTCCCCATACACATAAAACAAAGCTCATCCCTGTCTATATTCAAGTGCAACTTTAATCTATGGATCAGATGTCTGCAGGAAAATGAACCAGCACCCAAATGTGTCACCACTATTTTATCTAGCTGGTTCAGAACAATTCTGTGATTCTGCTGTCTTTAACTTTCAGTGTAATCACTGTTCAGTTCATTGGATTTCTACCCCTCTATCGCTAATGGATAGAGGTAGCTCCTAAATGCTTTATCCCCTCCATGTGTGCCCTCATAATATCAATGGCATGATGACAGTTATTCTTATTAGGGATAATATATAATTATCGACCAAGGGATTGTCCAATTTCTAATCAAATGGGATAGGTTATTTTGAGCACTAAAAGGGAAATGACCAGGCATAAAATGGCCAACAAGGGCAGCTAGCCCAGTGCATACCTGTGAACCTATGAACCTAGAAGTGAATGTGGATGAAATTGAACAGTGTACTGTGTCTCTATGAAGTTCATCTACAATCTTTAGTAGTATACTCATGCATGAAAATACATTTCTTCAAATGTCCATGCAAGCCTTTGTAATACATGGTGCCCTGTCTCTCTATGCCTGCAGTATGATAAAGTATCCATCCACTGCATTGAGCCTTGGTTATTATCAACAACTCTTCCCTTTTATTTTATCTGTTTCATTTGCTATGATGTGACAGATGCTACCCATACTATTTAGAGTAAAGCTCCATTCACTGTAAGAGAACTGCAAGTTAATGAATTCAGTTTTTGTACATAGTGATTCTCAAGATAATTTCGGTTTCCATGGCAACAGAGACAGTCAGGAGGCCTTGAT
Source organism: Protopterus annectens (assembly GCF_019279795.1). Lineage (NCBI taxonomy): Eukaryota > Metazoa > Chordata > Ceratodontiformes > Protopteridae > Protopterus > Protopterus annectens. The sequence continues at coordinate 1,122,264,507 of NC_056743.1, forward strand.
TGCCCATAGCCTCTTAATTATTTACATGCAGATAGATCATGTGGGTAAATATTCACTGAAAAATAATCAGAATTTCAGAACACAGTTCTGTGTGAACTTATAATTCCACAATTTGGGTTTGCCTGCCTTTAGATTTTTTATGTGTGCATCAGGACATCCAGCACTTTAAGTGAAGAGCCATTTGATGGGTCCACCCATTACATGCCCCATCCATGGGGTGTTGCCAATGTATACACGAGGGCACAAAGAAAAATTAAGTAAATTCTCTTGTCAGCAGTTTGATGTGGCCCTGGGATAACCTTCATCTCCTCACTGACCCAGATCCTTGTCAAAGTAGATCCAGGGAAGGCAAGGCAGGGTAGGTAAACCAGTCAATTGAGGACAGCCATCAGGGTCTTTTGATGATCAGCTACAGAAGGTGAGAGATACCTGGGAGCAGAGTATTAGGACACAAATAATGTAAAAAAAGTACTACTTAGAGGTGAGTTTGAGCAGACAGCCAAGCCATTACCTTGACATCAGAATAGATTTGGGAAACCCAAGCATGTAGTGAGGGGTCTGCCGGGGATGCCTAGCAGATGTTTCTATTCTAGATGAGTTCAGATTTCCTGTGTGGAAGAGGTTCGCCCATATACTGAAGGAGGTCGTAGGATATTGTTTCTGAATTACTTCTACGCAAGCCCTCAAAAGTTAATACAATGGACAAAAACTAGTCACTGATCATCAAGGTGGCAACTTGAAGATTCATTGGTAGACACAATCAATGAGGGAAATGAGCAGGTTAAAGAGGCATTCCTTGCAATATTAGTTCAGGGGGCATATTTGATTGGTAGGTAATGACTACGCTGGAAGGTAGCATCTATGGCTGTTTATGAAGGAAATGCTTAAATATCCAAAGAGTTTAGTGAGGCCTAGAAAAATGGCTTCCGGAAGGTGAAAGGAGGTTCTGTCAACATCTCTGGAGTGTGTAAAAAACAGCATGAGGAACTTCAGAATTCAATGGAGATGGTTTTCTTTGAAGAAACAAAATGAGCAACTGCTGAAAGCAGGCTCAGTTCTGTAGATGAGATTAGAGTGGCAATTAAGCACTTCTGGGCAGGCAAGGATGAAGAAGTAGATATCTTCCAGCTGGAAATGCAGAAGGAACAAAAACCAAAACTCACAGCACAACTGGTAACTGACTGCAACGAAAGTAAGACGAAACGCTGCTCGTGCAGGTAGAGGACGGATGTTACAGCTCTCAAAGAAATACTATGAGTTCACCTTGCAAAGATGTGAAAAAACTTCACCTTCCAGATAGGTTGAAATAGGCTTCCACAATTTATTAAAACTAAACACTGTAACACTGTGGGTTAAGCGCTTTCGATTGGTACAAATCCAATCTTCATCAGAACAGAAATGCAGAAGGCACATGATAAAGTTGAGATGCTTTATTTAATGCATTTTTTAAAGGATGTGTAGTAGTCAGGAGAAATAATACTGAACTGGGAGACTGGAAAGGCAGTCATCCTTTTCAAATAGAATGACAGAGTGTGTGCTCTATTTATAGACAGATCATGCAGTTCATTACCACTGAAAAGACTATATTGTGGTGGTGGAAAGGAGACTCCCTCTAACAGCTGAGCTTATGATTCAGGTGGGGCAATACAGTATCCACTCTGGCACTGAAACACTGGCTCAACAGCTGTCCTTCCACAAATATCAGAAAAGTGGTTGTAGGAGTTCATCAGTATGGTCAATATGAAATTTCTATACCTAAGAATGCATACGACTATGGATAGAAAGACATCCTACTGAAGGATGCCAAGACCACTGCTGCCTGCCATATTATACCTGTGCTTGAGGATCAAGTGTTGCATACCTCTCAGCCTCTAAGAATAAAAAAAAAAAATTACATCGCCCTTTAAAAATCTCATCAGAAAGTCATTAAGAGGAGCACTTATACGTTCATAGGTTGGCACTAGGCTATCAGCCCTAGGGCCTATACAAGCTTAGCCATAGCAATTCCCTGGCTATTTCTTCCCACAATATTTACTTCCCTGGACCCCTGTCTAGCAAGGTGACTGACATGATCCTCAGGGTGAATTTTCTATCTCCCATCCAATCTTCAAGGTTCCTTTTGAAGTGGGCCAAAGAGGAGCTCTGCTTGACATGTATGGGCAGTCTATTTGAGAGTCTGGGGAGTCTCTGGGTCAGTAACCTATCCCTCCAGCATGTGTTGTTCATTGTCATGACAAGGTTTAGATCCCTGGAGCGTGTGATTCTGAGGGATAGGCATTTCTTTAGGTGTAGCATGTCCAAAAGCTCTAGGTTTGACATGACCTTGTATGTTAAGCAGTGATTGCCTCTGAGTAGACAATATGCGACAGAGTATAGCTGGAGTTTTTTTAGATGGTCAGCATAGGGCATCTGCTTTAGGCCTATGATTCTTTTAGTGAGGTATTTTAGATGTCTTGAGAGGTACATACCAAACAGGGCGTTGTATTCTATAATGCGTCTAATGAGGGATGAGTACAGTGGGACAATGATCTCCTTTTTTTCTGGATGAAAAGCCCTTAGTGATGAGGTGTGCCACATAGAAGGATTTCCTGACTGTTATGGTGATGTGGTTATTGAAGGTGAGACCACTGCTCACCTGTGTCCCTAAGTCTCTTATCACACTTTTGGTGTTTAGTGTGCTGCCAGCTATGTGGTAATTCATGGGTACATATTTTTTCCCAAAGGGGATAACTATACATTTCTTGGCATTGAGCTTGAGCCCATGGCTCTGGCACCAAGCATCTGTTTCTGTAAGGCCCTTTTGTAGAATATCCACATCATTGGGGATTCAATAATGGCTCCCAGTTTGCAATCATCTGCAAACTTTGTTAGCCAGAGTCCCTTAGTGTTGGCCTGTACTTCAGAGAAATAGATGCCAAACAAGAGTGGTCCCAGGACTGAACCCTGAAGTACTCCACTTGTCTGGAGCTGGATTTGTTGTCAGCTACTTTTACAGTTTGGGTTCTGTCAGTAAGCCAGTTGGCAACCCATCGACTGATGTAGGGATTAATGCCCAGCTTAGTAAGTTTATCTATGATTCCAGAGTGGGGGATGGTCTCAAAGGCCTTGGCGAGGTCCAGATAGGCTGTGTGGATCGTCTTACCCTCGTCCACAGCTCTGGAGACTGATTTGAAGAAGTGAATCAGGTTCAGGAGACAAGATCGGCCCTTCATGAACCCAAATCAGGTTGGGGTCCAGTGTTTGAAGGTTGCCAATGTCTTTGTTTATAAGTTTCATGATAATACATTCCATGGCATTGCAGATCAGGCTCATCAGACTGATGCGGTGGTAGTTCCCAGGATCCCAGGTGGATCCCCCCTTGTGGAGTGGGATAATTGTAGATGTGCACCACTCAGTGGGCATGAAGCCTGAGGTGAGGCTATGATTAAACATGACACTTACATAAGGTGTCAGTTCAGGATTTTTCAGAATTAGACTTCAGTTAATAGACCCCTTACAACGTATGGGAAGGAATCTCTGTGTAGGGTTAATGCAATTGTTTAATAAAGTCTGTACCCTTAAACTAACATGGAAATGCTATGCGTTAGGCCAGCCAGTTCAAGCGGAATGGAATATGTTGTAAGATTTAAATTCACAATCACTTCCATCATGAAAAAAATCCTGTTTGTTCGCCATAGCCATTGGTTTCCATAATGCCAAATTAAACCACAAAAACTTTGAACAAGGCAAACTCAATCTTAAAACTTCAAAGACAAAAACTTTATATATAAAAAAAAACAAAAAAAAAACAAATCTGAAACTAAATGGCAACTGGATAAACTTTACAGATGTATAAATGAAGGGTCAAATGTCATTTTGAACCACTCACAGAAGCAGATTTGGGCCAAGCCAAGGTTTAACTGTAATTCATGCATGGTTGTTTGTTTTGCCACTTGTGAATCTTGTGAAGGATTTTACATAGGGAAAACAACTAGAACATTGTCAAAAATAATTTACAAACATGTTTTAGCCATAAAAAAAAAATAGAGATTTTACAAATGCATTAGGAAAATATGCTTTTTTCTGTCAAGGTTTTCGTAAATTTTCTTTTTTTGTGATTGAGTATGTTGTTTATCAAGCTTATGGTAGGGATTTAAATAACAGGCTAGAAGTTAAATTAGTTGACTGGCAAATTATGTTGCAATCTAATAAAAGTTCAGGGCTGAATGAAATATTAATACTAAATGTTTATTAAAGTCACAACATAGTTAATGCATCTTAAAGTTTTACAATTTTTTATGTCTGGCCCTTTAAATTTGTTAGTTGACTATGGCTAAGTCATATGGTTAATTATTCAATTATTTCTAAATTATATAAATGTTCTTTTAATCTGTTTTGTATTTGCTTTAATGAAGTTCTATTAAATTAAACAAAAATGCTCAGCTTGCAAACAGTTTTGTGTGTGTTGGTCTTTCAAATTATCTAAAGTTTATCCAGTTGCCATTTAGTATCAGCTTTGCTTTTTTAAGCTTTTGTCATGGAAGTTTTAAGCATTGCATTTGCCTTGTTTGAAAAGTATATCTTTTTGTAGAAAGTCGATAAATCTAATAGGAACAAATCTAAGTCTTGGGGCAAAAATGATAATGCAATGCCTTAATCATACCACTTGAGTGGTATGAAGACTTGCGCCCCAGTGTCTGCATTAAGTTAAATATATTCAAGGTCAGCATAGGACTTCATGAAGAATATGTCTCGTCTTCCTTCCTACTCATAACTTTTATTGAAAGGATGTCAAGCTATAGCTAGTGTGTGGAGACTATTCATTTTGGAGATTGGTTGTTTACATCTGTCTCTGCAGATGATGTTGTCCTCTTATTTTCAAGTGACTGTGAACTCTAACATTGATTAGTAGGTTTCATTTATGAGTGTTTAAAGTGACTAGAATGAAATTCAGCACCCTCACATTAAATGTCACAGCTCCAATCAACACCGTCACATTAAAAGTCACAGCTCCAATCAGCACCATCACATTAAAAGTCACAGCTCCAATCAGCACCATCACATTAAAAGTCACAGCTCCAATCAGCACCATCACATTAAAAGTCACAGCTCCAATCAGCACCATCACATTAAAAGTCACAGCTCCAATCAGCACCATCACATTAAAAGTCACAGCTCCATCTGAGAAAACAGTAGATTGCCCTCTCCATCTGAGAGGGAAGCAACTACCCAAGTGGAGGTGTCTTGTGATCTTGTTTGCAGATTATGGCAGAAGGGGTTCAGGGGTTTTATCTGTGGATGAATGCATCAAACAGAAACACTACATTCACCAGAATGCAATAGTGTCAATGGAAGCAGGGTCATAGGATGAAGCTCCAGCTTATAGCTCAGCCTATGCCCTTATCCTCCTTTAGGGTCAAAGTGAAAAGAATATAACCATGGATACAAGTGGCAGAAATGACATTCCTTTTTTTAGCCTTTCAGGTGCCAGGATCGTCAATGATGCAGTGGCCTGGAGGGTCCTAACTCCTAACAAATACAATGTGGATATGGTAGTAGTGCATGTGGGAGTGAATGGCTTCAGATGTTGAACTCTGAGGGATATGCAGTGAGAGAGAGAGATGTCAGAACTTTCCAGACATGTTACAAATCAAAACATAAATGGCCAGAAATTCCTTGATTTTGTCAATGCAAATGCCTTGGACCAGTTGGTTGACACTCCCACAAGAGGTTAAAATATCTTGGACTTGGTATTAACCAACATGAGTAAACAGTGCTGATTACAACCTCCATATGCACCCTATTCAACCAAAGCCTGAGTACTGGCTTCATTCCAGCCGAGTGGAGGACAGCCACTGTCATCCCTTTGGACAAAGGTGGAGCTTCCCCTGATCCAGGAAATTATAAACCATCAGCCTAACTAGCCTGATCTGTAAGGCCATGGAGTGGATAATCATGGGCATCATTAACAAGGACATTGGCAACCTCTAGACACTTGACCCCACACAGTTTAGTTTTGTCAAGGGGAGGTCATGCCTGTTAAATATGGTTGACTTCTTTGAGACAGTCACCAAAGCCATAGAGGAGGGGAAGATGGTGCACACTGCCTACCTTGACCTGGCCAAAGCCTTCAATATGATTCCCCACTTAGGAATAATAGATAAACTCTCTCAACTAGACATCAATCCATATGTTACCAGATGGATAGCAAACTGGTTCACTGATAGAACCCACCTCGTCAAAATAGGAGAAACCATCTCAAGTAGTAGACCCGTAACAAGTGGTGTACTCCAGGGTTCAGCTTTGGGGCCTCTGCTGTTTGTGATATATTTCTTGGAAGTGCAGGCCAAATCTAGTGGGGTATGGCTGACCAAGTTTGCAGATGACTGCAAGCTGGGTGCTGTCATCAATTCCCCTAGTGATGTGAACATCCTCCAAGAGGGTCTCACCCAAACAAATGACCACTGCCAGAAACTAGGCCTCAAACTGAATTCCAAAAAATGCATCATCATTCCTTTTGTGGAGAGTGACATCCCCATAAATTATCACATTAATAATAAGGTCCTAGGCATGCAATCAGTCGTGAAGGACTTAAACACCAAGGTTGATAGCAAACTGACTTGTTGCCAGTTATAACCAAGCCATTCACCCAGACAGGACCTTCCCTTCCTAAAAGGACTGGCAGGCTCAGTTGAGTTTTTCTATATATGCCCCTAAAAGTTGGAACCCTCAGGTCCCCCCAGTCTTCTGGGACAATACAAAAAATTAACAAACAACATTGGATGGTCACAAAGAATTTTATTTTTACTATTTTCACTCTTTTGGAACTCAGTACTGTTAAGATATACAGGGACCGTTATTGTTCCTTGAAGAAGTAGTAGTAATAGTAATATTTTTGACTCGGGTGGAAACATAGCACTTGAAATAGGGGTAAGACCCATTTAACATAGTAGCTATTATTGTTGACACCCTGATGGTCTATGTTCTAAACACTTTATGTGTTAAGTTTCATATATATCAATCCAACGTGTTAGAGCAAGAATACAAGATACGACTGAATTCCTCAGGATTATAGCAGATATGCAGCTTGAAGAAGGGTGGTATTTGTGTACTTTGGATGTTTCTGCATTATATACCAACATCCCCCATTGGGCAGACCTTGATGCTTTGGAATATTGGCTAACAAAGTCAGAACTATACCCTCCAGGTTTCAATACATTGTTACTCTGCTTGGCAGAGCATGTATTAACTAAAAACGTGTTTTTTTTTATGGTAATGAATGTTTTCTACAGACCAAAGGTACGGCCATTGGGGTCTCATTCGCTCCTATATATGCAGACCTTTTTATGGGTTATATTGAAGATCAAATCATTTATGATAGAGCACACAACATCTACATGGATGAGATCGATATATGGAGGAGATATTTGGATGATTGCTGGATGGTATGGAGTTCTGACATCATATATCTCAAGGAGTTTGTTACTTATTTGAATGAAAACAAATGGGGTATTGAATTTATGATAACTTATGACACTAATCAGATTACCTTTTTAGATGTCTTAGTAACAAGAAATGTAGATGATACACTAAAAACAGTAATTTATTGTAAATATCCCCAATACAACTCCTTACTCCATACCTCCAGCTTTCATCCCCCCCATATTTGCAGAAACATTCCAAAATCACAATTTCTTCGCCTGAGGAGGATTTGTTCAGAAGAAATCACATTTACGACCTATGAGTCAGACTTATCTGTAAGGTTTCAGAACCATGGATCTAAAAAACGTGATATCGCTCAAGGTAGATGGTATGCTACTAACACAAATAGGGAGAATCTGCTACAATATAAGGAGCACAAACAGAAATCCAATTCTCAAATTAGATTTGTCACCACAATTCATAAATTCCAATGCCTTGGATCAACTTATTCACACCCCCCACCAGGGGCAGCAGTATCCTAGACCTGGTCATTACCAACATGGGAAACCAGTGTTCCACACCAGAGGTCAATTCCTCATTGGTCAGATCCGACCACAAGCTAATCAGCCTAGACATCCACATCCCACCCCCACCCCCAATTAGGGAAACCATCGTAAAAAACTTCTCCAAAGCCAACTTCACATTTCTTAAGACAGAAGTGGCAAACTTCATGACACCCATGCAGACGGACAATAGAGGTATGACTGCCGAATCCTACACAAATGCACTTTATAAGCACTTACACGAGTGCATGGATCATGCTATCCCTAATAGAACCAAGATGTTATCCTCCAAAAAAAAGAAGCCAATTTGGTGGTCCTCTGCCATAAACAAACTCTACAACAGAAGAAAGAAACTGTTGCAAAAAAGAGTAAAATCCCATTACTGGAGGAACTCCCTGGTCAACCTCAGTAAGAAGCTGAGATCCCTCATAAAATCCTCCAAAGCTAGTTACGAAAACAAAATTGCCACTGACTCTAAAGACAACCACAAAGCATTCTATAGCTATGTCAATAATCTAAATGGGAACACTCAGATCTGCTCTGAGTTACAGCACAATGGCACTAAATATACAGAACCAACTGATATTGCCAACATCCTAGCAGATAGGTTCAGTGCTAACTTTACCCCCCTCTCACCCCCCAGAGGGCCCATCTCTATACCAGAAGAATGCAAAGTTCCTATAATCATGGCTGCACAGGTAAAAAAGCACACTCTCCAAAGCCAAGAACACAGCATCCATGGGACCTGACAATATCCCAGGCTGTGTTCTACACGAACTACAGAATGAACTGGCACCCTACCTAAGTACCATGTTCAATCATAGCCTCACCTCAGGCTTTGTACTCACTGAATGGTGCACCGCGATGGTTCCCACTCCACAAAGGGGGAGCCACGACGGACCCCAGGAACTACTGCCCCATTAGCCTGACGAGCCTGGTCTGCAAGGCCATGGAACGTATCATCATGGAACTCATAAACAAAGACATTGGTAATCTCCAAACTCTGGACCCTACCCAGTTTGGATTTGTAAAAGGCAGATCAAGTCTCCTAAACCTGATTGACTTCTTTGAAGCAGTCACCAAAGCCATAGATGAGGGTAAAATGGTTCACACAGCTTATCTAGATCTCGTCAAGGCTTTCGACACCATCCTCCACTCTGGAATTATAGATAAGCTCACTAAACTAGGTATAAATCCCTATCTCACAAGATGGGTTGCCAACTGGCTCATGGACAGAACCCACACTGTGAAAGTAGCGGATTCCAAATCCAACATCAGACCAGTGACAACTGGAGTACCACAGGGTTCAGTCCTGGGTCCTCTCCTGTTTGGTATCTACTTCTCTGAAGTGCAGGCCAACACAGAAGGTCTTTGGCTAACAAAGTTTGCAGATGACTGCAAACTGGGATCCATAATCGAAACTCCTAACGATGTGGACAAACTACAAAAGGGCCTCACTGAGAGAGATACCTGGTGTCAAAGCCATGGCCTTATGCTCAATGCCAAAAAGTGTATTGTCATCCCCTTTGGTAAAAACTCTGTACCCATGAACTACCACATAGCTGGTAGTCTACTTAATGCTGAAAATGTAATAAGAGACCTTGGGACACAGGTGGCCAGTAGTTTCTCCTTTGATAATCACATCACCACAGTGGTCAGGAAATCCTTCTACGTGGCGCATCTCATCACAAAAGGATTCTCGTCCAGAAAAAAAGAGGTCATTGTTCCCCTCTACTCATCACTCATTAGACCCATTATAGAGTACCACGCCCCTTTTGGTATGTACCTCACAAGACATCTACAACAACTGGAAAGACCACAGAAATACCTCACAAAGAGGATTACTGGCCTCAAACAGATGTCCTATGCAGACCGACCATCTCAAAAAACTACAGCTTTACTCCATCGCATATCGCCTACTCAGGGGTGATCTCTGCTTAACATACAAAGCTATGTCAAACCCACAGCTGTTGGACATGCTCCACTTAAAGAAATCCCAATCCCTCTGAGCTACACGCTCTAAGGACCTAAACCTTGTCACCACAATAAACAGAACATGCTGGAGGGATAGATTCCTGTCCCAGAGACTTCCCATACTCTGGAACAGACTACCTATCTATGTCAAACAGAGATCCTCATTAGCACTCTTCAAGAAAAATCTTGATGATTGGATGGGAAATGGAAAATTCACCTCAGGGATCACTTCTGTGGCTCTGCTCGGCAGGGGCACAGGAAAAAAAATTTCTTGGGTGACGAAAGCCAGGGTACATTTTTTGGCTAGGCTTGTATGGGCCCTAGGGCTGATAGCCTAGTACCTACCTATGAACCTATATGGGAGGAATATGGATACCCTTATCAATTGTGTGCAGAGACATATGAATATATTGTTAGCAGGCAACAAACCTAGGGCAATATTGGATGACAAATGTCACTTCTTTTACAGACGGGGCCGGAACATGGGGTCCTTTTTTAACCATTATAAACATAACAACAGAAAAGAGAATTTATCTAAACAAATACCCTTACAGGGGGATCCTTTATTAGGATGCTTCCCATGTGGCCATTGTACACATTGTCACAACATGTGCAAAACAGAGGAATTCACTAGTAAGAACACTGGTGTTGTTTTTTCAATGAGATTCTTTGCAAATTGTCAATCAGACTGGGTGATCTATTTGGCGTCCTGCAATTGTTCAGTCTTTTATGTGGGACAAACTTCCCGTTGTGTCAAATTTAGGATCTCAGAACATCTTAGTGATATTAGGACTAGTAAATCTACAAATGCACTGTTTAAACATACAATAAAACACCCAAAAGCCAAGTTTAGATTCACTGTTATTGACATCATACAACAAAACACAAGCAACAAATCAGGCTGGTATGGAATATTAAACAAAATGGAAAAGAAATGGATTATTAAATTAGGTGCACTGTTTTCCCCTGGCTTAAATGAATATTTATAAAAGAATATATACAAATGAATATATGTGATGTAATTTTGCTTATGGACTGTAGGTGGCACTGGACCAGTCTATATATGTTGTAGTAATTTTTAACAGATGCAGACACTGAGGAAGGCCTAACCGGTATGTTTTTCTCCATCTTCCTTCAATAAAAGGATTATTCTCCACTAGTTGCTGGCTCTACCAAGTTTTTGTATTCCTCTGATGTTCTTGGGCCGTGCATGAGCCGTACGTGCAGGGGTCTGACTGAATTCATCTTGAATGTACCTCACAAAGCACATGTATCAGATGGAGAGACACAGAGGTTCCTCACCCAGTGAATCCAAGTCCTAAAACATCTACCCTACGCAGATAGGCTAAAAGCACTGTCCATCTACTCAGTCTCCTACTGACTCCTCAGAGGTGACCTCTGTCTGGCACACAAAGCAATCTCAGACCCCGCCCTGATGGGACTGCTGCATATCCACAAGTCAAGATCCACTCGAGTAACCCGCACACGCAACGTCAACCTGGTCTGTGACATCAATAGGACTTGTTGGCGAGACAGATTTGTCTCCCAGAGAGTCCCCCTTTTGTGGAATAAACTCCCTCTCCATGTAAATCAGAGTACCTCCTTAACTCTTTTTAAGTGCAACCTGGTTAACTGGATGGGGAGCAGAAAATACACCCCTGGGATTCCACCTGTGTCCCTGCTGGACAGTGGCATAGGGTGCTTATTTGTTGGAGCATGGGCTAAATTTTTGGCTAGGTTTGTAAGGGCCTCAAGGTCAATAGCCTAGTAACTTCCTATGAATCTATGATCTTACAACTGCAGGTAAGACATTAGTCATGTGTATAACTCTTCCTTTACCTATAATGATGCCTATATAGAAAGAAAACATAATTGGGTTCAATAATTGGTTAATTGGTTAAGCAGTGAGTGTTAAGCCAGGGGAATCCAGTATGTGTTATTATGGGACAAGACTCTAGACAGTCCAGTATGTTTCTCGAAGGATTGCACCTCCCATTTCAAGGCTTTTGCATACAGACTTTTCCAAGATGCTCTTAGTGTCTTTTTTTGACATTCCAATACAACTAACATATCCTTCACAAAATCAGATTGCGTTAAAGTGGCTGTCATTAACGCCAGAAGTGTAAACAATAAATTGCCTGATCTTGATGTACTCCTATATTTGGAAAACATTCAAGTCTGCGTAGTTACTGAAATTTTGTTTAAATGTGAAGATAATACTCCTGGGATTATTGGCAATGGTGGAGTATTTGTCACTGAACATTTTACCTCCAGACAGAGCCCTGAGGACTCATAAACTGAACTCTGTGAACTAAAGATGACTCAAGATAGGACTAATTATTAACTAATTACTCATTACAGAACGATTTCTTTGTCCCCTGATGACCATGTAAGATTTCTCAGTGTTATAAATGATATTCCCTGTAAGTAAAAACTCACTTATTTTGGATTCTTACCCTTCAATAATCTGGGACACCAATACCTCCAATGTAGGATATGCTCAAAAATTCCTAGCCTTAATAAAGATAATGTCCTTGACCATCTAATAAACAAACCTACTAGAGGGAACAATATTCTTTACCTAATTCTTACTAATATGGTCATCTTTTGCACTACTCCTCTGATATGTCTTCCCCAGTTTGGATAGCAAACTGTTTGGAAGCCAGACCATAAATTTGTGGCCTTCCTCTTTAAACTCCCTAAAACTCTTACAGCAAAGCTCACTCAATTTAAGGGCTACAGACATGCCAATATCAACCTACCATGTGATGAAATATCATAATTTACTTAAGACAGCACCTTCCCATACCTTACTGAAATAGCAAGCATCACTAAGGTATTCCGCACCGGTTTAGAAAAATGCATGTAGCTAGCAGTCCCTACCATAGCCAAGTATCACAAGAAGTTAAAAAAAAAATCCTAGCAGTCAACGTCCATAAATAAACTATACAACAAGAGAAAAAACACCTTAAATTAGATAGTGGATCCAAAGCCCATCTTCTCATGGATAATACCAAAAGCATTACGTAAAAAACAGAACACGAGCAAGCAGATCCATGAAAAGAGCTTATGAACTTAGGCTAGTCTCAGAAGCTGAAGAGAATTATAAATACATTTTGCTATGTTAGAAAACTAAACAGCAATGCATTTCACTGTTTAGAATCTATTCTTACTGGGGCCTCATATTCTTACCCAACTGATACTGGGTCGAAAGCCAGGGTACATTTTTTGGCTAGGCTTGTATGGGCCCTAGGGCTGATAGCCTAGTACCTACCTATGAACCTATATGGGAGGAATATGGATACCCTTATCAATTGTGTGCAGAGACATTGGAATATATTGTTAGCAGGCAACAAACCTAGGGCAATATTGGATGACAAATGTCACTTCTTTTACAGACGGGGCCGGAACATGGGGTCCTTTTTTAACCATTATAAACATAACAACAGAAAAGAGAATTTATCTAAACAAATACCCTTACAGGGGGATCCTTTATTAGGATGCTTCCCATGTGGCCATTGTACACATTGTCACAACATGTGCAAAACAGAGGAATTCACTAGTAAGAACACTGGTGGTGTTTTTTCAATGAGATTCTTTGCAAATTGTCAATCAGACTGGGTGATCTATTTGGCGTCCTGCAATTGTTCAGTCTTTTATGTGGGACAAACTTCCCGTTGTGTCAAATTTAGGATCTCAGAACATCTTAGTGATATTAGGACTAGTAAATCTACAAATGCACTGTTTAAACATACAATAAAACACCCAAAAGCCAAGTTTAGATTCACTGTGATTGACATCATACAACAAAACACAAGCAACAAATCAGGCTGGTATGGAATATTAAGCAAAATGGAAAAGAAATGGATTATTAAATTAGGTGCACTGTTTTCCCCTGGCTTAAATGAATATTTATAAAAGAATATATACAAATGAATATATGTGATGTAATTTTGCTTATGGACTGTAGGTGGCACTGGGCCAGTCTATATATGTTGTAGTAATTTTTAACAGATGCAGACACTGAGGAAGGCCTAACCGGTATGTTTTTCTCCATCTTCCTTCAATAAACGGATTATTCTCCACTGGTTGCTGGCTCTACCATGTTTTTGTATTCCTCTGATGTTCTTGGGCCGTGCATGAGCCGTACGTGCAGGGGTCTAACTGAATTCATCTTGAATGTACCTCACAAAGCACATGTATCAGATGGAGAGACACAGAGGTTCCTCACCCAGTGAATCCAAGTCCTAAAACATCTACCCTACACAGATAGGCTAAAAGCACTGTCCATCTACTCAGTCTCTTACTGACTCCTCAGAGGTGACCTCTGTCTGGCATACAAAGCAATCTCAGACCCCGCCCTGATGGGACTGCTGCATATCCACAAGTCAAGATCCACTCGAGTAACCCGCACACGCAACGTCAACCTGGTCTGTGACATCAATAGGACTTGTTGGCGAGACAGATTTGTCTCCCAGAGAGTCCCCCTTTTGTGGAATAAACTCCCTCTCCATGTAAATCAGAGTACCTCATTAACTCTTTTTAAGTGCAACCTAGTTAACTTGATGGGGAGCAGAAAATACACCCCTGGGATTCCACCTGTGTCCCTGCTGGACAGTGGCATAGGGTGCTTATTTGTTGGAGCATGGGCTAAATTTTTGGCTAGGTTTGTAAGGGCCTCAAGGTCAATAGCCTAGTAACTTCCTATGAATCTATGATCTTACAACTGCAGGTAAGACATTAGTCATGTGTATAACTCTTCCTTTACCTATAATGATGCCTATATAGAAAGAAAACATAATTGGGTTCAATAATTGGTTAATTGGTTAAGCAGTGAGTGTTAAGCCAGGGGAATCCAGTATGTGTTATTATGGGACAAGACTCTAGACAGTCCAGTATGTTTCTCGAAGGATTGCACCTCTCATTTCAAGGCTTTTGCATACAGACATTTCCAAGATGCTCTTAGTGTCTTTTTTTGACATTCCAGTACAACTAACATATCCTTCACAAAATCAGATTGCGTTAAAGTGGCTGTCATTAACGCCAGAAGTGTAAACAATAAATTGCCTGATCTTGATGCACTCCTATATCTGGAAAACATTCAAGTCTGTGTAGTTACTGCAATTTTGTTTAAATGTGAAGAGAATACTCCTGGGATTATTGGCAATGGTGGAGTATTTGTCACTGAACATTTTACCTCCAGACAGAGCCCTGAGGACTCATAAACTGAACTCAGTGAACTAAAGATGACTCAAGGTAGGACTAATTATTAACTAATTACTCATTACAGAACGATTTCTGTGTCCCCTGATGACCATGTAAGATTTCTCAGTGTTATAAATGATATTCCCTGTAAGCAAAAACTCACTTATTTTGGATTCTTACCCTTCAATTATCTGGGACACCAATACCTCCAATGTAGGATATGCTCAAAAATTCCTAGCCTTAATAAAGATAATGTCCTTGACCATCTAATAAACAAACCTACTAGAGGGAACAATATTCTTTACCTAATTCTTACTAATATGGTCATCTTTTGCACTACTCCTCTGATATGTTTTCCCCAGTTTGGATAGCAAACTGTTTGGAAGCCAGACCATAAATTTGTGGCCTTCCTCTTTAAACTCCCTAAAACTCTTACAGCAAAGCTCACTCAATTTAAGGGCTACAGACATGCCAATATCAACCTACCATGTGATGAAATATCATAATTTACTTAAGACAGTACCTTCCCATACCTTACTGAAATAGCAAGCATCACTAAGGTATTCCGCACCCGTTTAGAAAAATGCATGTAGCTAGCAGCCCCTTACCATAACCAAGTATCACAAGAAGTTAAAAAAAAATCCTAGCAGTCAACGTCCATAAATAAACTATACAACAAGAGAAAAAACACCTTAAATTAGATAGTGGAGCCAAAGCCCATCTTCTCATGGATAATACCAAAAGCATTACGTAAAAAACAGAACACGAGCAAGCAGATCCATGAAAAGAGCTTATGAACTTAGGCTAGTCTCAGAAGCTGAAGAGAATTATAAATACATTTTGCTATGTTAGAAAACTAAACAGCAATGCATTTCACTGTTTAGAATCTATTCTTACTGGGGCCTCATATTCTTACCCAACTGATACTGCAAATATCCTTGCAAACAAACTTAGTGTCAGCTTTACCTCTGGATCTTCTATTCTAAGCCCTAAAATATCTGAATCCCTTACTCACCAACTATCTCTAAAGATCATTTACTGAAATTTCTAACCAACACCAAAAATATACCTGGTGCTTAATTAACAGTATTAGCATGCACTTGCAGACTCATTCCACAAATTGTTTAACTTAAGTCGAGCTATTTTTTCCCCACTAATGAGTGACACCTCTATAAGGATGCCCTTACAATCGACCCAGTAATTACAGACCTATCCACCTTACAAGCTTCATGCACAAACTTGTGGAATGTATTATAACTGATCTCATAAACTGTGATATCCAGAATGTTGTTAGACTAAGTCTCCCAACAGTCAAGGGAATAAATATTTTCTATTTAATATGGTAAATGTATTTCAAAGTGTTAGAGAATATAGATGGTGGTCATGTAATGCATATAGTGTATAATGACCTGGCCAAAGCCTCTGACACCATTCTCCATGAAGGCATCATACAAAAGTTAAATGTTTTAAAACAGAATTATATGTGATGTGATAGATAACAAACTGGCTGAAAGCAAAACCTAGACAGTGCAAGTTGCAGGTGCCTTATTAGAAAGTATGAAAGTGACGTGCTATACCTCAAGACTTGCTGCTAAGACCTCAGTGTTTGGTATTTACTTTGCAGATCTCCAAGCAGGCAGCCTAGAACTCTGGCTAACAAAGTTTGTAATTAGAAACTGTGTGGTTATTGTCACTCTACAATACCGGAACCCTCCAGAATAAACTCTCCCTAGTAAACTCTCGGTGTACTAAATAGGCTCAAACTAAATCCTAAAAAGTATAGTATCATAATATTTGGTAGGCAACCCCTCCCCACATCCAAAAAAGTACAATAACACTTTTATTAGACATCCCCTCCACTCATCATACTAAGTAACACCTCTACAAATGAACATGTACTTAGCGATCCAGGTACAATGGTTGTCAGGAAATCCTTTTATTTAATCCAGCTAATTGCCAAACTGCTATCATCAAGGTCTAAGGAATTAATCACTCCATTAAGTTGAGCACTGCTCTGAACAATTATCAAGTGCATCGTCCCCTTTGGGATGTATCTCACTAAACATGTCAGACTTCCTCTGCTTGTTAGCCACTGCAACTCACTGTCTCCCTTTAAATAAAAACTAGATGCCTGCATGGGTATCCACAAATTTACTCCAAGGTTGAAGAGTATGGCCTCCTAGAAAAATAAAGTGCTGCTTGAGGGATGCTACAGTCAAGACAATAATGGTCATGAGACTCAGTGGCCTTGGAATATTTATGAATCTATAAATGTCAGAGTAGAGCCACTGCTTCTCAACGGTGAAATGAGTCTGGATGGTTTGGGTACTCAGATTTAACAAATGTTCTAAAGTGTTATTCTCTGCAATGTGAATTAATTTTAGTGTGGATGGCACCTTAATCACTGAGCTGTCAGACTGGTCTAACTCTGAAACAATACTTTCTGTCTGCCATCTGACACATGAAGTGGGCATACTGAAACAAAATGTCATACCATGACTTTTCATCTGAGCACAATAAGCAGGTAAAGAATGACATCACTTGGAATGTGGTTGACATTACAATGGGACTGCTGTGGCTGTGTGCCACTATGTATCCTGTTAAAGCACATTGCTCGTGGCAGTGAAATGTCTGTGGCACTAGTACACTGCCAGTGCCACAGACATTTCCGTGCTGAAACAGGTTGCCCAGCAAGGAAGGGTGCATTTTGCACTCTAAATGCTGGGGATTTGTTTCAGTCTTTCAACAGGGAGTAAAGATTGGCTGACTGTGTGCCCTGCATCTTAGTAACACTATAATCATTGGGAAGATCATTTCATTTTTCATCAGTGCACACAGAAGTACATTCTGTCAGCTGTATGCCCTGTGCAACCTGTGTCTAAAGTACACTGTACATCTCATGCACTCTGTGTCTTAGGCATGTTGCATGAAATGTATAAATTGCCATATTAATTATGCCATATATCCCATGAACCTCGTTTCTTAAGTATGATATGTGTCTCATGCATCTTGTATCTTGAATATTGTGCAGACCATGTGTACACTGTATCTTAATCATGCTGCAGGTGCTGATGGGAAGGTTAACTATTTTTGTAGGCACACAGAACTTTAGCTTATGAACCATACACTTCAAGAGCACACACATTGCTCTAGGGAGTATATATTAATGCTATGGCTGCACAGCAAAGCAGCACTAATCTCCTCACAAATACTGTGCATGGCCATCTGAGCATTTATATGTATTAATTCAGCAGACACAGTAAGACAGCAATGTGAATCCTAAATGAGGCCGACACCTGTGAGCTCACTGTAGGAGTTAGGTATGTGGGGGAATCTTGAATGCACAGGATTTTTGTATATAATATTTGTATTTTTGCTGCTGAGCTAACACACAAGAATGATTAATGCAGTTCAGGAACATACCCATAACCACCTCCAAGTGCTCATTTGCATTTGCCTTGGACTGTGTTTTTATACATAATGCCATGAAACAAGGAGTCCTCCAATGTTACAGGATATACTTCTGTTTAGACAGTCCACTGGCTCATTTTAGAGCAGTTATCCTGCTGCTGTGATGCATCATCTGTGTTAACATTTATATTATATATAGGTATAATTATAGATACACGTATCTCTCTCTCTCTCTGTATATATATATATATATATATATATATATATATATATATATATATATATATATATATATATATATATATAAATATATGTACACACACACACACACACACACACACACATGCACACACATCCATCTATACTTAGGAGGCATGTAGATAAATCAACATGACTTACCTTGACCTCAAGTACTTTCTCCAAAAGCACTTTCAGTGAATCTCTGAATCAGTATTATTTTTCAGGGGGCACCCGACATCCTTAAATTGAAATATGTGTACTACAAGTTCTGACAGCAATTGAAAAAAGGTGAATTCTCTACTATTGCTGAAAGCATTTTTAACTTTTCACTGAAATGGCTTTCCACCTTAATACTGTTGATCTATCAACTGGTTCAGACTCATATGTATATGTTTGTGTGTGTGTGTGTGTGTGTGTGTGTGTGTGTGTGTGTGTGTGTGTGTGTGTGTGTGTGTAGGTGTAATATATATTTGTACATATATATATTTTTTATGTTATATTTAAAATATTGTATATTTAATGTTTGACTTGGAGAGCTGCATTTGCATTGATATACAAATAGTGTAATCAGAATGTAAAATGTTAAGTTTTTTTGTGGAGACTGGTAATAGATAAATTGCCAGTAAAAAGAAATATGCCTAAGACAATGTGGGGATTAAAGTCAAATAATGGACCACCCAAGAGTGTTGGACCTTCCCACTGCTGGAGGGTCCATTATTTCCACTATGACACCTACAATCTAGGCAGTATTGAACTCTGAAAACAAACAACAATACAGTTTATATTTATTTTTATTTATTTATTTTACATTTGTTGACCGGGCTAGTCTGGCTGGATACATGTCCATTTTCAGCAGAGGCCCGAGGAGAAAAGCTCCACTATATACTAAGTACATTACATAAAAATTGACTATTCTAAGATATAGCTAAAATCAGAGAATACAAAAACAAAGGATTGAAAAGATAATTTCAAAGAGAAACAAGTTTACAATATGCAGTTCATTAAATATCAAACAACTGTGCAAAATGTACATACTTAAAAACTCAACAGTAAAAGGAAGAGAACTAATGTAGGGTAGAGATGAAAGAGAGGAGGAGAAACAGAGTAAGAGAAACAGGTTAGTCAGGTGTATTGCAGGAACAAAGCCAATGATTTTGGAAGTACAGTTTAATTTTCTGTTTGAAAAGTGGCAGAGATGTAGTCAGAGTTATGTCACAAGGTAAGAGATTCCAACTTCTACCTATTGTGTTACTGAATAGAGAATCACCTGCTGTGTTGTTTGCCTTTATAGATTTTGTCATGAGTTTACTAGATGAGCGAAGTGAGTTGAGATTGTTGTAAGGGATTAGAAGTTGTGAGAGTATAGGGGTATTGTCAGGTAGGTGTAATATATTGTGGGCAATAGTGAGTTGAGGAATTATAATGTGGTTTTGAAATTCAAGCCAGCCTAGTTGTTTTAGGTTTATACAATGGTGGGTCCTAAAGGGGTTACTAGTGGCGAAGCGAGCTATATTGTTATAGCAAGTAGCAAGTTTGTTTAGATTGGTTTTCTTAAGGTTTGTATAAATTGGGGAAGCATATAGGAGGGTTGATAAAAGGTGAGATTGTGCAATCTTGGTTCTAGTTATTGGGGTTAGGAAAGGTTTGATACGATATAGGGAACCTATTTTTCTGTTAACTAACCTGATGTTGTTGTTAATGTGCTGATCGAAGGAGAGATTATTGTCAATGGTTATTCCTAAAAGTTTTGTAGTTGGATCAGGAGAGATGATAGTACCATTATTTGAGGAAATGGAGAAGTTTAAAGGGGGGACCGAGTGGTGGGGGTGAAGAGGAGTAGTTTTGTTTTGGCATTTAATAGGAGAAACCGTCTAGAAAACCAAGTTTCTACAGTATTAAAGGTATTTTGGGTCAGTGAGATCAGCTCAGTAGAGGAAGGTGCTGAGCAGATAAGGGTAGAATCATCTGCGTATTGTATGCAGGTTGCTTGTGGGATCGCAGTCTGAAGATCGTTAATAAAGAGGGAGAACAGAAGTGGACCAAGAATGGAGCCCTGGGGAACTCCGATGGAAATGGGTAAGAGTGATGAGATATGGTTTTCCCATATTACAGCTTGTTGTCTGTTGTTAAGATAAGATCGAAACCAATTAATGGCGAGTTTATCACAAGAGAGAGATTCAAGAATGTTTATTAAGAGAGAGTGGTTGACCATGTCGAAAGCTTTAGTGAGATCAATGAAAAGAGCGGAAGAGAGAGTATTGTTGTTTCGATTTTTGTTGATAGTATCTACAAAGGAAAGAAGGGCAGTGGTGGTACTGTGGTGAGGTCTAAAGCCATGCTGACAGTTTACTATTATATTGTGTAGAGAAAGATAGTGAACAAGTTGCTGATGAATACATTTTTCCATGATTTTCGCAAGGGGTGAGAGAAGGGCAATTGGTCTAAAGTTGGAGAGGTCAAGGGAGTTACCACCTTTATGTAGTGGGATAATATAGGAGACTTTCCAGATGTCAGGGATGGTTCCCTCTTGGATAGTTCTGTTTATAAGTAAGGATATAGGATATGCAATTTCTTTGGCAGCTTTCTGGAGGAAAAAAGAAGGGAGCTTGTCAGCAGAAGGGGTACAAGGTTTAAGTTTGAGAATGAGTCTGTAGATGAAAGAAGTTGATACAGGTTTTAGAGAGAAGTTGTAGGAGGAGTTAGCTATATTAGTTGGAATATAAGGGTTGTTGGTGTTCATTTGTTTGGCTAGGGATTGGATAGTTTCAGAGAAAAAAGAGTTGAATGCATTAGCAGTCTGGAGAGGGGTTTCTGGGTCAGCATTAAGAGGGGAAGGAGTTTTCACAATTCCTGGGGAAAGTAGTCTGTTTACTGATGACCAGAATTGTTTAGCATTGTTGAGATGGGTGTCCTGAAGTTCACAGTAGAAGTGTTTCTTGTCCGAGATTATTGATTTCTTAGCCTGATTTCTGAGCTGGCGGAAATGAACTAAATCAGGGTTTTGTTTATGGCATCTCCATTTTGTCCATGCTTTGTTTCTAGTATGAATGAGTTTTTTAGTATTGTTGGTAAGCCATGGGGCTGTTTTGGTCTTTACTCTAATAGAACGTTCTGGAGCATGTGCATCCAGTATGGATAAGAAGGTAGTGTTAAAGAATAAGACTGCCTCCTGCAGGGGAAGTGATTTTAAGCAATTCCAATTACATGCTCTCAGTTCAGCTTGAAAATGTTCTAAGTTAAAATGCTTGGTAGAACGAATTAGCCTTGTATTTGGGAGGTTAGCACATTCTGACTTTTGTCTAGTAATGTAGGTTAGGGAGTGGTCGCTGATATTGTCTGGCATAGTACCTACTTTATACTGTTTGTTGACTTTATTTGTGAGTATCCAGTCTAATATACTCTCTTTCTTATTGGGCTTATTGACTCTTGTAGTTGAGGTAATAGTTTGGGTGAAACCATGTAGGTTAATATGAGAGGAGGGATTATCAGTATTAATTGTGTTCCAATCAATGTTAACGTCACCTAGAATTATGGTTTCTTGGGGGTAGGTGGTAGAAACCCAACTAAGATAGTCTTCTAATATTGGAATGTTGTTACCTGGAGGAAGATACAAGCAAATAATGTAAATTGCTTTTTTGGCATTAAGTTGTAGTTTAATAATGATGGCTTCTATTTTGCTATCTTGGTTTGGACATGCTGGTTGAGTAGAGATGTTAAGTTGATTTTTGAAAAGTATTGCTACTCCACCACCCTTACGTTTTAAGCGGTCATGTCTTACTATATTATAACCTTGGGGTATAATCTCTGAGTCCTTTGTGCCTGGGTTTAGCCAGGTTTCAGAGAGGCAGAGAATATCAAAAGAGTGGATATCTAAGAGGGCATGGATGAAGGGTATTTTCTTATTTATGCTTTGAATGTTAAGGTGTCCTATGAGGAAGTTATTATTGAGGTTAGGTGAGCAGTTTTGGGGAGGAGGGGAGATAGGGCCAGGGTTGGGGTGGATGTCACCATCTTGTAGTGTTGGATTAACTAGTTTAGTTAAATATTTGCTATTTAGAAATGTTAGAGGTTTTATTTTTTTGTCTGATTGTAGTAGTTAGGTAAGGTGATGTAGTCTATGGAATTTAGATAGATGATAGCTCGGGGTGGAAGTAACATTAGAGTATGATGTGAAAGTGAGTATAGTAGAAGTGTGTTTTTGTGAGGAGTTATGATAGTTGTTAAGTGAAATTTCAAAGAATGTGAGATGGTATGTTGAGAGAAGGGTGGTCAAGAGTAAGAGTGAGAGTGTAGGCATAGTTGGTGGGGAGGGAGTCATTATTTAGTAGTCTGAGAAGAGAGGAGGAAAGAGGACAATTCAAAGGAGAGAGAATGAGTGTGTTAAACAAGAGAGGGGGTAGTATGTCTGTTTAAAAATATTGGAGAGTAAGAATTGGATTCTGAAAGGAGTAAGGAATGATTTGACTGGAGAGGAACGAGGAGGGATAAAGAGAGAAGTACGAAAAAAGGAGATAGGTAATATAAGACTTAAGGTAATAGGGCAAAGAAAGAGAAAGGGGGAGTGGAAGGTGTGTGTTAAGGTTTGGTAACAATTTGGCGGGAAGGAGAGGGATAGGATAGGAGGGATAGGGGTGTGGCTGTAGAGGTATAAGAGTAGGACCCCTGGGGGTGGATGGGAATTGGGGGTAGGGTGAGGAGCGGAGTGAGCCCGCAGGGCGAACTGAGCGGGTTACAGCCACTAAGGAGAGATGAGGAAGGAGACAATCAGCTAAAATCGGTAAGGAAGGTGGGATATGAATGTAGACAAGTAGAAGGGGTAGGAAAGAGGCCAGAGAGCACCAGTGATGAAAAAAGTGACTGGTAAGAGGAGGTTAGCATAGAAGCATACAGTGGGAGAAGTAGAGAAGAGGGTAAAGTGTAGCAGAAGGGGAGGTTACTGATGTACAATAGTAAAGCTAAGAGAGAGTTAGGTGGATAGTAAGGTAAAGGTAGAGGTTAAAATAGAGGAATAGAAAAACCCAAATCCTAGCTATGTAGCCTGACAAGGGCTGGTTAAAGCCATACAGTGCAGGAGAGAGGGAGCCAAGGTGGGAGTGGACCACCTACAGTATAGTGTAAGTAAGCAGGAGGGAGAGGGGGGAAAAGTAAGTAGGACAGTAGAGAGGTAGAGGGAGATAAAAATAAGGCTGGGAGAGAACAGTTTACGCTAGGAGAGGGAGGGCTAATAAAGGGTGGTACTGGCTGCTGGAGACTAAGGCACAGGCAATCTAAACAACTCTGAAGGAATACCTGGTTGGAGCCCAGTTATATGAGCATTACAGAGCCCAAACCTACTTTGTATTCCGAAGATCAGAGTTATATTCTTTGAGGTATGAGGCAAACAAAGTCACAGTTAGAGTGGGAAGACCAAGTTCGATGGTCACCAGTTGGGAGTAAGGTAGGATAGTAGTCTGTAGAGCTATTAACTGTAGGGGAGAAGGTAGGCAGGAGGAAAGAAAGAAATAAGAACAAGGTTAGCACATGTATGTGTACAAAATAATCACATTAATCAACAGTGGACGTATAGCAGTAGTAACAACTATGATGACTACATGAACATGCACATTGAAAATCTTGGTCACATCTTAGTCCTTCTTCATGCTAAAGTACAGCAATTACAGGAATCAACAGTGTGTACAAACCATTACCATGATACAGTAAACAATAGGAGAGACTAGACAATCAGCTAAATCTAGTGCAAAACAAACCAGTCAGGTGTCCATGTTGTCACCGGAATAAGGCTGAATATATACAGAGCTTACTAGAATTTACTGATAAATATTTTTTGAGAAAAATAAATTAACTCAGTGTTGTTTTTGTATAAGACTGTTTCTCTACTGAACAATTCAAACATAGTGAAATCCACTAACGTTCATGATCAAGAAATATTATATGTACATGAAACTTTAAACTCTTTCATTAAAGGTAAAAAGAGTTAAGTTAGATCCTTTAGTAAACATCTCAGTAAGGCCCAGATCCAGCACTAGGGGGCCTACACAGCTGCTTAGGGCTCACTGCTGGCTCAGAGCCCTATCCACAACATTAATTTAACAAAAGATAATTTAATTAATTAAAAAAAAGTTTTCAGCTCTGCACTGCCCCTTTAAATATCTTAAGCATTACAGCATATCTGTATGCCAATGAGAGCACAGAGCTAAGCACATGAGATTTTAAGAGCAAGAACAGAGCAGCACTGTTTTCCAGGCTCAAACAAAAAAAAAACTAGTTGTTTTCTAATAATGAGAGCACACAGTGCCAAGTGCACAATATTTTGTGAACAGATATCCAGCAGCATTGTTTTCCATGTTTAAACAAGCATTTTGGCTCAAACTGAAGAGCCTATGGAGGAATTTGCTTTCCAGGCTTGAATAGAACTGTATTATGGAATAGAGCTAGTCATCTCATGTGTGTGTGTGTGTGTGTGTGTGTGTGTGTGTGTGTGTGTGTGTGTGTGTGTGTGTGTGCATAGCCGGTTTTAGGCACCAGCGAACCGTGCGGTCACTGGGGGCCCCCTGATCCTGGGGGGGGCCCCCAACCACAGCAAGTTATCTTATCTTGATATTTTGTAACATGCCTGTTAAACCAACAAAAACGAGTACAGTACTCTTATATGCTTAACAAACCAGATGGGTAATTTATTTTATTTTACATTTGTTGACCGGGAAAGTCTGACTGAACAACATATCCATTTTCAGTGGAGGCCCAGAGAGAAAAGCGCCAGTAAAACATGCATCAACAAGCAGATATGACAGTGGTATTTACATAGAAATAAGGCTGAAAAATATTAGAAACTGTCAGACAGTTCATAGTAGAAGGTAATAGTAACTCTTATTTATAGCTCCTTCAAAATTCAAAGATATTTAGTTATAGTAACAGTGTTTTGTCAAGTGACAGGCTTCACAATTCCATTAAATATTTTAGCACTGACATAATGCCCCTGGCTTAGTTAAACCCTGCTGGTGGACATCTGCCATTAAAACTATCAACATAGCCAGCTTTAGGTACCTGCAGTACCAGTGGCTTCAGAGGCCACGTAATCATCCTTGACTGTGTAGGGGCCCCACAAAAGCTGTTGTTGGCTGTGGAAAAATGTATTTTTGATTATCTTTACCTGAACAGGGCTGTGATATGACGCTTTTAGGAGAAAGCTGATAATGAACATGAGCAAGGTAAGCACTCGAGAGATCAGCAGCTCAGAGTGACTGATCGTAGTGCCCACCATGGATTTTAAGAGCTAATGCTTCTGATCTTAAGGGATGGTTTATCTTTCATGGAGTTTAATAAATACTGGCAAAACATCCGATACTATAAGTCTCAACATCTTTGTTGAAGAATTCTTTTCAGTGCCAAACTAATAGCAGAATGAAGGCTCAAAATGAGGAACACATTTTAAACATTACTGTAATTCACTTAAAAAGTTACTAGAATAACACATTTTGCATCAGCAGGCATTTTTTGGACAATAAGAAGTATACAGCTATGATGTCTGGATTTATTGACTGTCTGTAATTTTGAATGAGTTACATACTAGCAAATAAAACTTTTTAACAAAGGACAGAGCAAAATTATGAGGCAAAATCAGGGAATATCTGTGAAATCAGGGATAGTGACAGGTATTCACTTACTCATTAATGAGGTAAATAAAAGTGATTTACCTCTGTTTGACAACTGCTAAATAGCAGTCACTGATCTGATATGGCAATACCAGTGATGCACAATATATTATTATTTGCTGAAATAAGTATAAATCTAGTATTGCTTTGACTTATGCATGTATGCGTGTGCGTGTGTGTGTGTGTGTGTGTGTGTGTGTGTGTGTGTGTGTGTGTGTGTAAAAAAATTATTTTTATTTATTTATTATTTTACATTTATTTATTTATTTTAGTTTGGTTACCGGGGAAGTCCACTGGGCCAGTGGTGTGCCCATTTTCAGTGGAGGCCCGGGGAGAAAAGCTCCAATAAGCAATATGGTTACAAGGTTACATAATGCAATGGTAAGTACATACATAAATGGATACAAAGGTTACATAATGCAGTGGAAAATACATATATGCAATCAGGTACAGGGGATAAATTGGAATTGAAATACAAATTTGACATAGGTAGCACAGTTTGTAGGTATTTACATTCAGGACAGTAGGTTTAGATTGACTGGACAATAAGTATATATGACTTACTTGATATTTACAATATATACAATACTTGGAGTTGAGAGAGAGGATGCTTAGTCTGAGTATGTTAGCTTAGGTTTAATTAGGATAATAGAAAAGAGCTAATAGTGCAGAGAAAAGCAGGAGAATGAAGAGCTCAAAGGGGAAATTCTTAAGATAGTTATGTAGGGTGAAAGCAGGAGCATTTATGTTTAGTGGATAGGTAAGAGAAAAGTAGGGTTTTGAAGGATTCAGAGTTAGGTGTAGTCCTGAGTGAAGGAGGGAGAGAGTTCCATTTTTTGCCAACAGTGAAAGAGAGAAGGTGTTGGCCTGCAGGGCATTTGGGTTTGTGGACAGAGATTAAATTTTGGTGTTCAGATCTCAAAGATCTGGTTGGAATGTAAGGGGGAAGGATGTTTGTTAAGGCTGGGCATTTATCTGGATAGAATATTAATTTGCGGGCAGTGGTTAGTTGGAAATAGTCTACGAGGTTTGGGAGTTCCAGCCAATTCAGAGATTGTAGGGTTAGGCAGTGGTGAGTAGAGGTTTTGGATTTAGTTGCGAATTTGGAGATTTTATTATAGCAAGTTTCGAGTTTAGAGGTGTTGGAAGAAGATATGTTAGTAGAGGGGCTCCATATAATAGAGTGGGTAGGAGGTAGGTATTAGCAATAGTTTGCCTTGCGGAGTTGGAGAGAAAGCGGTTATTTGTATAGAGCATGCCTAGCTTTTGATGGGTTTTCTTGATGTTTTGTTGGATGTGGATATCAAATTTAAGGTGTTCGTCTATGGTAATGCAGAGGTGTTTTGCGGAAGGGACCACTTCTATGGCAGAGTTGCTCTGGTTAAGGACTTTGAAAGCATTCTTGTCGAAGGAAAAGTTTCTGGAGGGAGGAAATAGCAGAATTTTAAATTTGTTAGAGTTGAGTGAGAGATGGTTTTGGTGCATCCAATTTTCGGTAGTGGAAAAAGCTGTTTGAGTTTTAGTCAATAGTTCTGGAAGGTTGGAGGCGGCACAGACTAAGGTGGAGTCATCTGCATATTGGATAACTGTTGTATCAGGGATGATTGAGTGAAGGTTGTTAATGAAAATGTTGAAAAGCATGGGTCCGAGGATGGACCCCTGGGGAACAACGGTGGGTGTTGGCAAGAAAGAGGAGGTAGAGTTCTTCCATCTGACAGCTTCAGATCTGTCAGATAGGTAGCTGGAGAACCAGGAAAGGGTATCAGGGGAGAGATGAAGGTTGGAGAGATGAAAGAGAAGGTGCTTGTGGGAGATGGTATCAAAGGCTTTGGAAAGGTCTAGCAGTACTGTGGATACTAGAAATCCAGAATCGCGTGCTCGATTTATTGTGTCTAAGAAGGATAGTAAGGCAGTAGTGGTGCTGTGGCCAGGGCAGAAGACATGCTGGGTGGGAGTTAAGAGGAGATTCTGAGTTAAAAAAGGCATAAGTTGGTGATGGACATATTTTTCAAGTATTTTTGATAATGGTGAGAGTATGGCAATTGGGCGGAAATTAGAGATATTGTAGTTTTTGCCTCCTTTGTGTAGAGGTAGAATGAAGGCAGATCACCAAAGTTTGGGTACATAAGACTCTTTTAAAGATCTGTTAATTAGGATGCTGATAGGGAGAGAAATACCATCCGCAGCAGTTTTGAGGAAGGAGGAGGGTAAGTTGTCTGGGGCATTTGAGCAAGGCTTTAGTTTTGATAGGAGTCTTTTTATGAAAATAGTTGGTACAGGTTTGAGTTGAAAATTAAGTGTACAGTTACTAGGGGTGCTGGAAGTAGAGGAGAGAGAGTTGTATGGATTATTGTTGGGAAAAGATTTGGTTAGATTAGCTATGGATTCTGTAAAGAATGTGTTGAAGTGAGAGCTTAGTTCTGAGTCGGTTAAGCTAGGGTCAGGGCAGGGATTATTCCTAGATCCTGGGTGGAGTAGGGAATTAATAGATTTCCAGAATTGTTTAGGGTTCTTGTTATTATTGGACTGAAGTTTATTGTAGTAATTTTTTTTGTCTGAGGTGATTAGTTTCTTTACTTGGTTTCGGAGTTGGGTGTATAGAAGCAAGGTAGAAGGCATCTTATTTTTTTGGTAGAGCTTCCAGGATTTGTCCCTGGAGTGCATGATTTGTTTAGTTTCTTTGGCTAGCCAAGGAGCAGAATTAGTCTTGATTTGTTTGTTTCTTGGTGGGGCTTGGGAGTTGAGGGTTTTTAGGAAGATAGAGTTAAAATATTTTACTGCATTGTCAAGGGGAAGAGTATAAAGGATTTGCCAGTTTATATATTTAAAACATTTTGAGAAATTTGAGGGGTTGAAGTTGCTGAGATTGCGAGTGTGGAAATAGTGGTGTTGGTGTTTAGTATTGTTGGTTGAGCGATTTATGAAAGCAGGGATATGGTCACTGACTGTGTCTTGGATAGTACCAGAGAGAGTTATTTTATTTGGATGGGAGACTAGGACCCAGTCGATGACTGATCCTGGGGGGTGGTGTTTGTTAGGGCGAGTGGTTGTCTGTATTACTTGGGAGAAATTGTAGAGGTTAATGAATAAGGAGGGAGAAGGTGACTTGATTTTATTCCAATCAATATTAACATCGCCTAGAATGTAGGTTTCAAAATTTATTTTAGTAGAGGCCCAGTGAAGAATATTTTCAAGGGTAGAGATGTTGTCACCTGGGGAAATATATAGCGAGATAATGCAGATATTTTTATGTTTATTTAATTGTAGGAGACAAGCAGTTAGTTCAGTATTTTTGAATTTTGGAATTGGAGTTTGTAGAGGAATTAGAGAGAGAAGGTTGGAGTAGATTAGAGCAGAGCCTCCACCTTTTCTGTTTAAACGGTCACTTCTATGGATTTGGAATCCAGGTGGGAGGATTTTAGAGTCAGCAATATGGGGTTTTAGCCAGGTTTCTGAGATGACTAGGATGTCAGGTTGGTTGTGTGAAATCCAAGCTTGTGTTTGGTGTATTTTGTTATTAAGGCTTTGGGCATTTATGGTGAAGAACTTAAGGGTGTTAGGACAGGAGGTAGAAGAAGAAGAGGGAGGGGGGAGAGTGGATGTGTGAAATGGATGAAGTGGGGAAGGGGAGGAGTTTGCTGTGAGGTAAGGGCCAGGGTTAGGATGGATGTCTCCAGATAAGGCTAGGTCATTAATGGGAATAACTTTTAGCTTTTTGGGTTTATTGAGAAGGAAGCTGTTTGCGGCTAGTAGTGATTGAAGAGTGAAGGTATTTGTTGTGGTGGAGAGGAGTTTGGGGAGGAATAGGTGTATTAGGCTAGGAGAAATCAGAAAGGGTGTTATTGTATGGAAGTAGGATGCTAGGAATGGTTTTGGGTGAGTGCATGGGATGGTTTGAGAAGGAGGTAGGGATAGGGGTGTTTTGGAAGAGTAAGAAGTAGCAGAATAAAGAGGAATTAGTAGCACAAGAAGGGAGCATGAGACAAGGATAGTATAAATGGTATGGGAAGACATACTAGGAGAATGTGAGGAAAAAAAGAAGGGAGAGATGTATGAGGAAGTTTACAGGTTAATAGAGGAGAAGAGGTAGAGGAAGTAGTGGGGGAAGTAAGTCTTTACAAGGAGAGAGAGAGAGAGACTGAGTAAGTCAACATTTGTTCACCGGGAAAGTCCGACTGGATGCATGTCCATTTTCAGTGGAGGCCCAGGGAGAAAAGCTCCACAAAAGTAATAATAATAGTACAATAATACTCAAAGAGAGCAAAATGGATGTAGAAACATCATTTCAGAAGGCATAACAGTAGGAATACACTGGCACATGCTAAAGGTTAACAGAGCGAGAAAAGAGTAAAAATAAATCATTTCACAAATGTTTAGCACAATAGGAAAATGCTACAGTATACAAAAAGGTTGAACTCAGCAGGCATAACTGTACATTATGACATGACCCAACAGATCAATACAATTGCTGGCTTGCTAATAGTCAGTAAAGTAGAGAAAGACCAAGTTCTTGGATTGGGTTGTCAGGGTTCACTAAGTTTTATCAGTACACACATCCAATAATGCCAGGACACACACATGGGTAAAACACATCAGTAAAAACTGCAGCTTACAAGTAACTATATTTCAAAAGTAAGACACAGCATATATCAGAAGACATTCAGAAACTTAGAACTTCTAGGAATCTTTTAATCCCCCTTCTCAGACTGTATAAATGGGTAGAGAGGAGCTCCCTCTTCATCCTTGATGACATAGGGGCCCCACAAAAGCTGTCTCTGGTTAAGGAAAAAATAGGAGAAAAAATGCTTTCATTTTCTGATTACGACTTTAACCTGAATGGAGTTGTGATATGACCCTGTTACGATAAAACTGATAATGGTCTCTGCTGTCAACTGCACCCATTCTAAAACCAGCCCTGCTCAGATGCGTGTGTACAGAGGGATGGAGATTGTGTGGTCATTGTTTCATTTATATTTCTCACAGATCTCAGAGAAGTACAAACAAAGCTACTTTAGATCCTGTTGGGGCAGTGTACTGTCTATGAACAATAAAGTAGAATCCATTACTGCAGTCATTATTTTTTTTTCACTTTTCTCACAATCAGACATCAAGCATGTATATAAGCTCCATTTGGGGATTGGGGTGAGGAGTCAGGAGGCATGCTATACAATCACTTGAAGTACATGACTGTGACCATTTGAGTCTCTGCATTCATTCCAGTCTAATACCAAAAAGATGCACTGGCAGTAACTATTTTTTAGGGGGATTAAGGAGGCAGGCAGTATTCCCAGACAGGATCTGTATATCCTCATAACAACTGGCTTGTTAGTTTATTGTGAGCTACTATTTTGTCAGCTTTGAATATTAAGCCTTGGGCACAGCTTACGTCTTCATTGAAAGAAAAAAAATAAGACTGAAATTATTTTTCTTACATGATTTTTGTTTAGGCCACTGTTGGATTAAAAGGTTGGGAAATGCTCTAAAATACATTCTAGAGCCTCTATAACCCCTATGGCTTCTGGGAGTCCCAGCTTGAGTTATTTCCTAAATGGTTATTAATGTGCTGTCTTGGTCAGTAAAGGTCTGTTGAAAGGATGCAAGGGAAAACCAAAGTTGAACAGCAACACTGAATTTCGTTCTTTAATCATAATTTCTGCTAAGGCCATTATTGGATGAAAAGGTTGGGTAAAAATGAAAAAAAAAATAAAAAAGCACTTCAGAGCATATATAAAGTTATGGCTTCTTGAAAAAGTTGAATAGAAAGGTAAAATGTGAGAAACAGAATAAAAACATAATGTGCATGGTGTGGGGAACCCAAGATGGGGAGAAACAGAGGGGAGCATACAGGATGTGTGTGTGTGTTTTTTGGAGGGGCTGAAACAGTAGGCAGTGTCTAGGGTGCCATTTCACCTAAGTCCAGCCCAGTACATAGCATTGTTGTAATGTATCATTGTTACATCTAAATGCAGTAACTGTGAATGTCCCTTTGTGAGATGAGCCAGTATAGTGCTGTACATAGGCATTGTAGCTACAGATCAGTCTGTGTATACTACTCCTAAAAGTTTGCAGCAAGAGCTAAAAGGATGGATGGGGTGGCAGTAACAGGGTGATACTTAGACTGGAAGTGTCCAGGGGGCCCCCAACTTGACATTTGCTGGGGGCCCCCAAAATGCTAGCACCAGCCCTGTGTGTGTGTGTGTGTGTGTGTGTGTGTGTGTGTGTGTGTGTGTGTGTGTGTGTGTGTGTGTGTAAAATGCCCAGGTTAGACATGGCAGAGTTAAGTAACATACTCAGACTCAAGTCCTATACCTTAGTTAGAGGAAGCAAGAGCTTTAATTGTCTACACCGACTGTCAGACTTTCAACGTCAGCCATTAGAATGATATAAATGTTCTAAAATGGGTACTTTTCCAATTATTGGTTTACAATTTCGTTTCACTGCTTACTGGAAAAAATGTTCAAAAATACAAGTCTAAATCCACTCTAACAAATGTTGCGTTATTAAACAAGAAATACATTTAAAACAATCAGGAAGGTCAATGCACTCTCAAGTTTGTTGCATTTTAGATGGGATATTAAACAGGAGCCCCAAATGCCTGAGTTTGTGTAGCTCAGGAGGATGTAAAAAATCCCAAGGCATCTACTGAAAAGAGTAGGGGTCCATTATTTTTATACAAAGAGAACTGTTATTTACAAAATATCTACACTTAAAAATATTTACAAATGTACAAATATATAGACATACACAACTGTTTACATATAGTCAGAATTTCCTTTACAATCAGACTAAATTTTCACTTCTGTTAGACCTCTACTCCCTTTTTCTATAATCACCATCTGATTTTATTTAATATTGTTGATAAAATTTATTTAGCATGAAACAATTTTATTTATTCTTTCATTCATTATAGCCCATCTATCATAAAATGACTTTGTATCCACTCTTTTAACATATTCTTTACTTCTTTTCTTATAATATCATATCTATATGTAATCATACCTATGTTTATTTTATCCACTTCTTTTATATCTTTGAAAAAATCTTCTTTATATAGTTTGCCCTATAACATTTTTTAATTTTACATTTCAAAAGCACATGTTCCATAGTTTCTTCTTCTTGACAATGTAAATGTATTCTATCACATTTCTTTTTAT
The DNA here is from genome assembly GCF_019279795.1 of Protopterus annectens. Lineage (NCBI taxonomy): Eukaryota > Metazoa > Chordata > Ceratodontiformes > Protopteridae > Protopterus > Protopterus annectens. The sequence continues at coordinate 1,122,298,107 of NC_056743.1, forward strand.
ATGGCATATTTCCTTTTATTGCAATTTATCTATTACCAACCTCCACAAAAAATCTTGACATTCTACTTTCTGTTTGCAACATTTGCTTTTTATTTTCATAGGTATAATTTTTTCATCTGTTAGATTTTAAAGTTGTTTTACATAGTAATGTTTTCTAATTCCATTCTCATTCCATATGTTTTTATGCGTTTCTACATCATCAATTTTTTATTTTCTACAAACATACTATTTTTTCTTGGTAACATTTTATTTCTTCATTTATACACTTGTTTTCTCTTCTACTCTTTTTTAACATACCCCAAAATGTATAATACTTAAATTTATACAGTTTTACTACTAATATCTCAACTTTTTAATTTATCTACTTTACACACTTTGTAAAAATTTAATGAAGCAGTATGCACCAATGGGGTAATTAACCGTAAACCTTTTTCTTATTTGTTTAAATACAAATGCATCTTTTTACTGGGTTTAATCTAGAACCCCATATAAATTAAAAATATTATCTGCAATAATTACTTTTCAAATAATGTTGGCAACATAATCACACTTAAGTATGCTGTTTTTCACAGTACTTAATTGATCAAATAAGCCATTTTTTTCTGAATGATGATTCATATGTTCTCCAGAGGGGGAAAAAAGATTTGCTTTATTTCTTCTATTGTTTTTTCCCATTCAATTCTACTTTTATCTTTATTCCCAAATTTTATACCCAGCATAAAAATTAAATTCATTGTAAAATATATACCCATATCTTTACTACATCACAAAATCTTTGCTTTTCTATTTATTTAAAGCTAACCTCATCACTCCTTGACACACAAAACTCATATATGCAAATTATTACTTCTTTTAGCCAATTTTTTTTTGCAATTCTTAACCCTTCAGGTATTATATACTCCACCTCCTTCATTTTGTAATTTATTTCATATATCATCACATTTGTAACTAATGCAAAGAGTAAACAGCTCATTAGACATCCCGGTCTTCCACCACTCTTCATATGTACCTCTTGGCTTAACCAGCCATTTACAAGTATTTTTACTTTATTATTACTATAGGCTGATATGCATAATTTCCTAACTTTCTCACTTATATTCTTTTATTACCTATAAGATTTCATGTCTAGCTGTGTCAAATGCCTTATTAAGGTCTCCTATCATGATTTTTGTTGCTTCTTTTCTATTCATAATATCATCCACAATTTCTAGAACTATCATTAATAATTCTTGAAAGCCCTTTCCCTTTATGGGTCTATATTAGAAGCATGAATGGTCCCAATGTTGACAACCTCCTGATGGACACATATGTGTCGAACAACCATTTCCGTGAACGGCCACATTATCGATTTCTTTCAAAGGGAAATAAATTGGTTGGCTGTTGTGTTAAATCTGCTACTTTCCCCACTGCAGTGCAATCTCGGAGTTAGTATATTTATTTAGGGGGTGTGGGGTGCACAGCCCCCCACATTGGTGGGTGTGGGGAGCAAAGCCCCCCATTTTATAGTGTGTGTTATATTGTGTTTTTCATATTTGGTCTATTGATTTCTTTCCCTTGGAAAGAAATTGATGATGTGGTCATTCGCTGGAATGGTCATTCCACACATACATGCCGATCAACCGGTTGTCGACATTCTGACTGTTCGTCCTTCTAATATAGACACTCCCTTTATACTATACATACTATCTTCGATAATTTCCATTTTAGTTTCAAATCTGTTTTGTATTATTTTCAAAATGACCTTATAATCATTATTATTCATTACTATTGGTCTCCATTTTTTAATTGTCTTCTATCTTCCTTTTTCCATATGAATTTAAGTATTACACTACACAATACTTTATACATGAAACCTTCATTTAACCATTCAAAATCTTTTAAATATATTTTTATACAGTTCATACCGTATTCCATCTGGTCCTGCAACTGAATCTGTATTGACTTGTCCTAATACTTTATCTAGTTCTTTTAAAGAAATTTCCATTTATTCTCTTTTTCTGATAACTTTTTTACTTTCTTTGTTTTTACACTGCCTTCTTTTTTCTTTAAACATTTCTTCTACATGTACTACACTATTCATAGTCTTTTTCTCAGTTCTTTCTGTTTCTCCTTTTACATTTTTATTTTGCTCATTACACTATCACCTTTCCTTACTAATCTGCTTAAGTAACTCAATTCTTCTCTTTTCCCTTGTAAAAATATCTTTGCTTACATAACAATTCTTATATTTTGTCTTGATTTCTTTCACATAATTCTGTTTCTTTGTCATAATACTTTCTAGCATTATGTTCTAAATCTTCCAATGCATTGTTATATGTTCTTTTATGTTTTTCTTTAATTTTTTCACATCATACTGCCACTATAAACAACATTTTTTATATTTTTCCTTAAAAATCATTCACCATTCAGACCAATTTTTTTTAAATGTTCTCACAGGAATATGACCTTTCCATAACTGTATTACTAATATATCTCCTTCTTCATTCCATGCTTTCTCATTTATCCTTTTTATTCCTTTACCAATTTTTATATAGTCTTTGTTTTCCTTTATTTCTAGCCATTTTGCAAGATGATCAGAAAATTCTGTTTCAACCGCCTCCCCTTCTCCTATTACTAAACCTTCTGATACTATAAAATAATCTCTTTCAGTTCTATACATACCCCTTTTATAAATCCATGATTTTTTAACTTACCATATCTTATAACTTCTAACATTTTACTTATATAATTTCCTTTCTTTTTATGTATGGCTCTTAAATCACAATTAAAGTGTCCTGTTATTAGAGTATTCATATTTATCACTACATAGTCTAAATTTGATGAAATAAGCTTTCCCTTTCTTTATAATTAATATAAGCATATAATGTTATAATTATATATACTTTTTCTTTTCATTTTAAATCAGCAATGGGTAATCTTCTCATTTTCACTAAAGTTAAATCTAATATCTTTACTGTGTTTCTACAGAACATGGCTATTCCATAACATCTCTCATTTCCTAAATTCCAGATTATCTTTCCTCGCCATAGTTTTTCTGTTAGTAATCTTTCTTCATTTGTTAAAAAAATCTTTTGTCTTCTAATATAATCACACCTACATCACATGTATTACATCACTCCAAAATCCCTATTCTTCTTACTATATTCTTAATGCTATTCACATTTAAAGAAAGTACTCTAAAGTTTTAATTTTTACCTTTTCCTTAGATTCATGGTTTCATAAGTTCATAGCTAATTATTAGGCTAGCTTTTTAATAGGCCATTGTAAGCCTAGCCAATTTCCCTCCCAAAGGTGAGAATCAAACACTGTACCTTGTGTCTGTGAGTCAAACGCCTCAACAATTATACCAACCCCCAATCATTAGCTGTATACATTATTTTTCATTTATTTCCCCTATTTTTTGTTTTGTACTTATCTCTTTAAATTTTCTTTTTTTCTCTCTCTTACCTTTTTACCAATAGAATTATTTTTACTACCTCTCAATTTATGTCTTCTTCATCATTTTTTTCAGAACTTTTTTATGTCTTCATTATTATTTTTTTTACTCTTCAAATGTTTCTTCTATTTCTACTACTTATCAAATTTCTTCTCTTTGTTAATTTTCTTCTCTTCCTTTTTCTTTTTCATTTTTGCAATATATTCATAAATGTCCAATTTTTGTTACATTTATAACATTTCAATTCATAGTTTTTGTATCATGTCCCATTTTCCCACAAATATATTTTCTTTTATCACAGTTACTTATCAAATGCCATTCTTTTCCCCACAGGAAAAAAAAAACATGTTTAGGTTGTTCTTCTACTTTCCTTTCTACTACTGCATTTTTACACTTTTGTATTCCATTACTTTCTCTGTATATGTTTTCTTTTCCATCTCACCACTATTCTTCAGGGTTGTCAATGCATCCTATGTATTTTCATCATATAATGTACCAGGAAACATCTCCTTCATTTTCCATCTCACTGTGTACCACCATTTCTTTAACTAAATCATCCCACAACCCTCATTACTGGTAGGTTGCAATTATACATCCATCATTTGCCAACTCATCTTTATCAAACTGATTTCTTTGAAGTTTTTCCTCGGAATCCTGCACACATTTTCCAGTCTTGATATTTGCTTTCTCCTCTATTTTTACTTTACTCCATCTTCTCTCCATCTACCTCCCTGTTTCTGCAGAGCACCTCTGTGCTTGGAACACAATCAGGAAGTGCTCCTCCAAAATGGGTCCCACTTGCAACAATGATAAAGTTTTCCTAGTTGTATAAATACCCCCTCATGTCTCCCTTGAAAAGAGGCTGCTAACCTGGTCAAGAAAAGATAAATAGAGTTTTAAATTTAAATCTCTGTAATCATTTCAAAAGTAAAAAGGAATTTTGAACATTTTTTTTGAAAATTGGGGGTGGGGTGGGGGGTGGAGCCAAGTGATGAGACACTGGAATGGCCCTGTTTTACCATGATCCATCTCTGGTCTCAGTTAGTTGTCAATAAATTCTGTCAGAAGATTTAAAAAAAAAGAAATGGAAGATGTCATTTATAGTTGATTGATTGCCACTGTTACACTGGTAAGGCGAGACAAACAGAAGATATAACAGTAGGTGGCCAGGTGAGGAAAGAGAAATTGTGTCCTTTAGTATGCTACTAATGTTATAACTTCCAGGTGTGGTCTTCTTTCACGAATATTACTTTTACTTGTTCATCTCTTCTAAAACAACTATTTGTAAATTTCATCTCTGCAAAATGGCCAACACCTACAGGCACTGAACGGGTGGTGAGTCTACCCCAAGTTTTCAAAAACAAACTCCCCTAAACTACAATATTTGTTTAACCTTTGTTAACCAGCTTTATCCCACTAGGGTAGTGATCTCATTTCAGAAGAGACCTAAAGTAGTATTGATACTACCAGGGTAAATTTGGCCGGGGTATTAGGAAACTTCCCCTATGCTTTTCAGTAGGTGCTGTGGGATCTTTTATGTCCACCTAAGCTACCACCAAGTCAAGCAGATGGGATTTTGGTTTAACATTTCATCCAAAGGATGATCCAAAACTATGTAACTGAAAGGACAATCAACTAAAGCCCTAACTTTAACAAACACCTAAAATAAGCACATCATGAAAGCAGGAATTACAAGTCATAAAACCCTAAAAACAATGTTTTTGGAAAGGAAAAGACACCCTTCCCACACACCCTAAATGCCAACAACTTATTTAATGTCACACTGAGGGCAGCAACCTTGAAGTTAAGGGACAATCAGGTTAATTTGAAACTGACTGTTCCCTCTTTAAACGTTTTGATAGTGTTAGACAAAAATACTATTCCATAATTAAATTAAGTGTGTATCCAACCTTCTCCAAAAAAAAAACTCCGCTTTTAGCATGTTACCTAATGGATGTGGCTTTATATTTAAAATGTACTAACTATACTGCATGTACAAATGACTCTTCAAACTATGCATGCACTGTCACAACAACTCAGCTACTGAAGCATGCAACCAATTGGATATTCAGTGACACTTATTTGGCAAATCATAATTTGAAAAAAATTAGACTCAGTTAAGTTGGATGGAAGACATGCCCATTTCATTTTAATGTGCTGTACACTGTCTAATGTGCATCCATTTTCTGCCTGAGTTTCATGCTGAGCTGAGCCTATAATTCAGATGTGCTTACTTTTTCTTCATGACCTTGTTCTGCTAAGCATCTGTGATATAGTAATTTAATTTCAGATCTGTAATATTAACACAATATTTTCAAAGCATTGTATCACAAACCTGATTCATTCCTGAAGACAGAAAAAAGTTAACCAATGTGTTATAAACACAAGCCAATTAGTTAACACACAAAATGAGCATAATATATCAGAAATAATAGTCTTGCTTTCACAGAAACATGTTCTCAAAAATGGTTGTGAAATCCTTGTTTTGAATGAAATGCTGTAAAAGTAAATTTTAGAAATTTTTGAAAAAAATCCCATTGTATTTCTGATATTTTTTAGTTATACTGCCATGTTTTATGGAGTGTAATGCCACTTACAAACTGCAGAAGCAGGTAAACAGAATCTCTGTTTCTTGTTGCAGTCTTATCTGTTTCTTGTCCAAGCTGCAGTAAACTTGTAGAAGCCAGCTGTTAAGAAATAAGAATTTTAATTATTTGTATTCTAGAACATCTCACTACATAATGTGACAATGTGCATTACATGTATATCAAATGTCTCTACCTAAACATAATCTAAAAACATTCATCTACTAGTGGACGTACAGGCTTCTCCCTAACAATCGTAACTATTCAGAATTTCACAGAATATTCAGATTTTGCCTTATATTTATGGTGGTTTTCTGATAAAACATTGAGAACTACAGCCTCTAAATAATGATAGGCATTTGAATTAAAGACTTCATATCATTCAGAAAATGTATGCTAATGTAAAACCTGCTCTTCTAGCAACTTTCTAAGTTTGTAAGAACAATATTTAAAATCTGTCCTTTGGTCCTTTGACACCACATTCCTTAATTTTTGGCTTTGTCCAAAATTATTGTACAAATAAGCTGAATGGTATACTTCATAAATGCATTCTAGTTATGCAATATCATTTAATTTCTTTTTCAACATTAAGGGAATTATTAACAATGACCTATGTTTTTGCGTTGTCTTTCTGTCTGTGCAGAAGTCAGTAGAATTGCTTTTTGATTAAGTCAAAGGGAGTTTTTTTTTTACTTGTTGATTTATTATTTATTAACAGTGTGGTCCACGGACCGATTTCATGCACAACCCAAGCCACATAGACAAAATCTCAACAAAATATTACAGAAAATTAACAAATATAAAGAACATAATTGATGCGATCAAAGCAAGATTACAACCATGTAATAGCAACTTAATAAAAGGTAAGCATATTTACAATAAAAAGTAGGCAATGTACAGCACTTAAATGTATGTACAAGCAAAAATTAGGGCAATGTAAAGTAAGGAAGGAACAGTACAGATAACAACTGATTTAGAGACAGCACTTCAGAACTTAGACAACTAGGTGAAATGTGGTGGCACCCACTCATAGTTTGATATGTTAAATTAACAGTGACGACAACTACTAAAGTTAGATTTTTTTAAATCATACATTTGCCTCTTTCCCAAAGGGGAAGTGATTTCAGAAGTGGTATGCGAATTATAACTACACTTAGAACATGACCTGCCAGAAGTGCAAACAGGATTCAAGAAACAATAAGGAAAAAGAAACATCATTTCAAATATTGGACGTATACTTGAAAACTCAAAAGAATATCAAAAGGATACCTACATGTTTCTGTTAGGGCCATTGACTACATAAATCATGAACAATTCTGGGCCACAATGGGAAGTGCGGGTATATCACAATACCTGATATATGAGAAGTGCGGGTATATCACAATACCTGATATATGAGAAGTGCGGGTATATCACAATACCTGATATATGAGAAGTGCGGGTATATCACAATACCTGATATATGAGAAGTGCGGGTATATCACAATACCTGATATATCTAATGGACAAAAATCAAAACTACAATATGGAGCCAAATTCATGAATGCAGATGAAGGAAAAAAATAATGAGAAAAGAAAAACTAATGACAAGCTAAAGTGAATTAAGAAACAAAGTGACAAATTAAACGAAACTGAAGTTCCAGAAATTTCTCACAGAACAATTAAATGTTTTGAGACAGAAGTTGAAGTGGAACATATGAGTAAGAAATAACAAAAGCCACATTACAATACCACAGAATAGTGGAACCTTCATCATTGCAGATATTTTCACCTACTCTCTCAATATTATTGGTTTTCTAATGGAATCTTGCAGAAAACTAGAATCACACTTCAAAGGTTTCATTGTCTTTCTGCTGTACTGGTGCGACAGAAAAGGACAAAAAAGTGCAAGTAGCCACATGGTTCACAAAGCTGGAGAAAGTGCGATGATGTATGGTATTTAATGAAGTTAATGGTAATAATGACCAACATCTGACTTAGCAGCAGTAAAACACAAATCCAGGCAGTACTGTGGCCCTAAGAAAAAGCCTGAAATATATTAATCATTTATTTTTTTTACAAGAAACCAAGAAACAAAGAAGCTCTAGATGCTTATGTAACTGAACTGAGACACAGAGCTAAAAATTGTCAATTTGGAAAGTTTTGTGATTCTTTCCTTAGATATAACTTAGATATGGGCGTCACAGTGGTTGAGCGGTTAACGTTGTTGCCTCACAGCAAGAGGTTCTCCAGTTCAATTCTCGGCTGGGGTGCCTTCTGTGTGGAGTTTGCATGTTCTCCCTGTTTACTCCCACATTCCAAAGACATGCATCTGGAGAGTTTCTCCAAAATAACACTGCCCATGGCATAACAATGAGAGCTTGAGATGTATACTTTTTAATGAAATAGATTTAATATTAGAAAAAGCTATGTATGCATGTAGAGATAACAAGCCTACAAGTGAGACAGACTGCATAGAAAACAGATGCCTATAAAATTAAACTTGGGCAGAAAAAAGTTAAATAAAGCTAAATATGACTGTCTGTACTTTTAGCTTGAAACAGTGCAGACTGCATAGTAGAAAGGTATATCAGGATGCAAAGAAATGACTACACAGTTAAAAATAAGCCTGGTACAATTAGACATCATGGTAATCAAGGAATTCTAACAGGAGTTACAGGCATGCAGGCCAAGATTGTATAGCAATTGGTAACGTTTGTATACAGTGCGGTTTAGGGAATCGTATTCAAAAAACTATATAGTAGAGAGAAATGGGAAAATGGTCAGTGAAATAGTTTGTAAGTAACTGATGAAAACAGAAGTAAGACAAGTAAGACAACAGTCATCTCATTTGTGAATGCCATAGATGTGGGTTTACAGTGGATACTGCTACTAATCTTTGTCTTTCGGCTTTTCCTGGTTTAGGGGTAGCCACAGTGGATCACTGGTCCGCTAATAATATGCAGTTAATTTTTATGGTGTCAAGTTGCCAGCCCGGTTCCCAACCTTCAGAGAAGGCACACCCACTCACACATGCACTTACCTGCATGTCTGTTAATGTTCACTCAACCACGGGGAGTCGATACTGTTACTAATGATAAGACAAAAGCGTATAAATGCTGCAAAAATATTAATCACTGGACAGAGATATTGTCCTCAATTTCAAAATTGTAAACTTTAAATGTGACACTGGTGTGGAGTGTAATATTTTGAGAGAACATACATCAAGAGATTTCAGTGTGCAAGGCACAGGGAAGGCATTGACAGCTACATTGTTGACCTACTAGTTTCATGATCTAACAACAACATTTCAAAAACATTTATGTTACTATTATAAGAACAAAACATACAGACCAGACTATGTCACTGCAACAACCCAACACACTGGGAAAATCTGCTCATGAGCAGTTGGACATGATTAAGCACTTATGTTGTATGAAGTTGTAATCACAATGTTACCAGACAATATGCTGACAGTAAAGGCAGGTCAAATTAATGCCTTGAGAGCAAAAATTCACTTATTCATGAATGTCAACATTTACATATTCACACAGAGCATGATCTATATATTCATGAAGACAAATTGAATCATTTACAGTGCAAGTTATACATTTGCATAATTTATAATCTACACATGCATGCATTAACAATCACAGATGGCCAAACCGAGCAGTGGTAAAGTAACACAGTATAAAAAAACACAATGATTTGCTGAGAAATAGGGTACAAAGAACCATATTAAAGACTAATGTAAACAAAGCAAAGATATCAGAAGACAAAAGAGATAAATAATATTTTTGAAACATAATCTATGCCAAGTTATTTAATGTGCATGATTATATCCTGTCCTATGTTAGTATAGCCCTAAGACAAATAGAAATATTTCACCAGATGCACTTGTATCAGGGAGAGTTCAAGTTGTGTTAAGGCAAAGAACTGAACAGGAACTGAAAAGCAGAACAAATGTGTACAACAGCAAGAGAAATGCAGACTACTCTATTTGTCAACACTATGATTAATATAGTTAAAATTAAAATTAGCATAGATTAACTAGACTCAAATAAAACAATTTTTAGAGGTCATTATGTACACAAGGTTACTGAGGAAGCATTGTCCATTATGTCAATACCTAAATATGTCTTAGTGATTGATGCCGACCACGGTCTCTAGTAGATCAAACTTGATCCTGATAATTTAAAGCTGTGTGCATTTAAAAAAAAAACATTAAGAAGATGTAAATCAGAAGAGAATACCAAATGGCGTTTCTTCTTCAAATCAGTTTTTCAGAGAGCAGTTGCACAAATTGTTGGTAGTCTAGAAGGTGTTGTAAACATTACTGATGATATGCTGGTATGCAGGAAAACAACTGGAAGATGAAGACAGGTTGAAAAAGTTATAGAAGGTCTGAGATAAAAATAATTTCAAGATGAGCAAGGAAATGTCATGTATGTGTTAGCAATATCACATAGATTGAGTACATTGTGATACAATAAGGTGGATAACCAAACCATAATAAAGTAAAAGCAGTTATCTCAGATGGAAAGGCCAGCAGACAAACAAGCACTGCTAAGATTTCTTAGCATGGTCTGGTATTTATCCAAGTTTATTCCAAGCTTACCCGAAATCTATAAAACTTTGAAAAAAATGCTTGCAAATGACATACAATGGTACTGGGAACTAGAGAAAAGGCTCACAGCACTACAGAACTAGGTACAAAATTCTGAACTCCTTCACATTGTGATGTGACAAAATCAGTTACATTTTATAGCTCTGTTAACTGGATAAGCCCATTGAATGCAAGTGGACCTTTTCAGAGGCAATGAAGGAGCACTGCTAGGTTAAGTGACTTAATTAGAATCAAAGAGTAGATGAACAGAAGCTAAGGGAGCACATCCTGGAGTACAGGATCCAAATTGGTAACCACTCTTAGCCTTAATTCTTTGAGTTATCTACCCATGCAAGTGGATGTCAACTCGTCAGGTTTAGCAGCAGTATTGCTGCATGATCTGACATATGTACAAATATGATATACTCAAACTGAGAAAGAACTTCTACAAATTACATATGGCTATGAAAAAAGTGTGAGTATGTCTATAGAAAACAAATCAATGTAAAGACAGATCAAATGCTATTAAACAGAAGTTTTAAAGCTGTTACATAAAGTACAACTACATCTTCAATGGATGGTATTAATTGTATGGATACATGGGTTTAAAATATTATACAATCCATAAAGAGACACGCATTGCAGATGCATTGAATATAACACACTTTAAATAAAGTCAAAGGAGTTGATAACCAAAGACTTAGAAGTGATGCTACACCCTGTCTACTGATACCAACAAAAGACAGCACAATTTTAAGAAGTGCAAACAGACATACAGAATTCAGTTACTGAAAGACATGGTAATATTATGGCCAGAAAAAAAATAAGAAAATGTCACTATAAGTATTGATACGCTATACTTAGTCTGCAGGGATTAATGCATATAAGGGCCTTTGCTCAATTTATACTGTACCAACTCTGATATATAGTGTTAGACAGACTCCATGAAGTGCATCTTGGGATTGTGATTGGTAAGGAAAGAGCATGCAATGTCATCTGTTAGCCAAGTGTCTTAAGATTGAAATTACGATGAGGAACTGTAAGGTGTTAAACATGTTTCTCAGGATTAATGTGAAAGAAGAGATGCCACCACATACAACCTAGAAAGGGGATGGAGCAAACTTACTGATGACATATTTCATTTTTAAGACATTATCTGATTTTTGTGGATTACTACTTGTAATATCAAGTGGTAATCAAAGTGGGAGCCACTTCATCTTATTCTATCATAATGTGATTTAGTTTAATATTTTCAGAATGTGAAATTCTAATGTCCTTGACTCAAATATTGGCCCACATTTTATGAACCAAGACTTCATATTTTTTCATGAGTGGGAGTTTCATTACATTCCTACCAGGCCAATATATCTACAGTCTAATGGAGAAATGAAAAGGAGTATTGCAGCTACATATCATGAAGAATATCATGAGGAAATGTGCTGCTAATGCAAAGCAAGGCTGGTACTTAGCTTTGCTGGAATATCAAAACACTCCTTTACAACCTAATGACTTATCATCTTTGCAATTATTAATAGAGACGTTACTTTAATTACCAGTATCTTCAGTGATGAATCCGTCAGGGTTACAGCCAAAGATGGAGTTTGGCAAGAAGTTCAGAAAAAACAGAAGTGTGAGAAATAAAATTGATTTGATGACTGGGGAAGTAGTTAGAATGCAAAATCCAGTAGAAAAATAATTTGTGCACCAAGATGCCATCATGGCAAAGACAACTACAATTTCTAGATTGCACATAGTCAAAACGAAGGAGGGAATTTTTCTCAGGAATTATTGAAGGTTTGTCTGCATAACAGTAGTGATTTTATTCCTGGACCATAACAGTTGTTTCAGTTGCAGTGCCATCTTCTATGATGCGTGACAAGAGAATCACAAGAGATTACAGATACTTGAGTGATAATACATTCCTATAGTATAAAATTATTCTGGGATGGAAATATTTTCAGAATACTTTGAGCAAAATGTATCAGAGACTAATAGAATGATACATTAAATGAGCCAACGAGACCTGCTTATATCTAGATATAGAGAAGCTACCTGAAAGAATAGTTAAAATTTCTAGGAGAGGCTATGATTTTTAAAACATACAATTTTACAAATGATAGCAAAGACAGAGTTAATACAAGCACCATTACTGATTGAAACAATTTGAATTTGAAAATGTGGGGCTTGCATGTGTCTCATAAGATGCATTTCAGCACAGATTGCCAGAGCTGAATGCTGGGAAGTGGGTACAATGGGTAATCCCTCTTTCGCACCTCACACTCAACCATAGTTGAGGACTAAGGAAAGAAAACTCTTCAACCAAAGCTGAACCCCCCCCTCCCATTTAAAAAGGTCACATATAAGGAGAATATTGCTAATGGCCTTAGAACTTGGGTTCATTTTCTCTACTTTGATCATCATGTAACAACAGTGGTCCAAAATCCTTCTATTTGGCACAGCTTGTTGCCAAAGATCATCATTCAAAACTAAGCAGGTCATTGTTCCCTTATACTGGGCATTGATTAGGCCAGTTATGGAATACAATGCCACTTTCAGGTATATTTCACTAAACACATCAAACAACTAGAGAGAGATCCCAGAGACTCCTAACTAAGAAGATCAATGGCTTAAAACATTAAGCTCACAGAAAAGCCTGGAAGCAATGTCCTTGTACTCTGTTTCTTAAAGACTCTTAAAGGAAGATCTATGTCATGCCTTGCCTTCCATGCCATTAGAGACTTGGTGCTCCTGGATTGCTTGTATCTTGTCAACTCAAATAATCTCACAAATACCAGAAACAATTATCTGAATATTCACTGGCAGACAATTAAAACATAATAGACAGAGAGAGAGAGTTTCATTACACATAGCCTTCCCCAACTCTAGAATAGATTTTCCTGCAAATTAAGCAGTGTGACACTCCATCTTATTTCAAATGGGACTTGGATGATTGAAGGCATATTCACATCCTAGGCTTGACTAGGCTAGCCCTCCTTGTTAAAGGCAGTACAATCTAAGGGTGGCACTGGCAAGGTGTCATTGGGTGCAGGACTAAGTTGCTTTGTATTTCTTATGATATTTCCAATGATCTTATGAATACCTCTTTGCTATGTCATACTGTTTTGTCACTTCAGCAGCATATGCAGTCATTCACTATAGCAAAGAACTACTTTTTTCTCTATGTATGTGTGTGTGTGTGTGTGTGTGTGTGTGTGTGTGTATATATATATATATATATATATATATATATATATATATATATATATATATGTATATCCTTCTCAGTGTATGTAAATAATTCATCCAACTGATTAAGCATCAGACATGCAGTTGTCAGTGCAGAGTGCTGGTCCGTACTTAATGTCCACTAGAGTAACAGTCACTGATCATGTACGGTCAACAAAATGAGGAACTATGCGGCAGTGGAGAAGGATGAGCACCTTCTATTACCGTCACTGCACTGCATTATATTCATATGATGTGCTAGTCTCTTGTCAAAGTGAAAAAAAAAGAATTTACCAGAGCTTTATGTAAAAATGCATTCTGCATTTCTGGGGTGCTGTGAGGGAACAGCTTTGTGAGTATAATGGCTTTACCGCAGGGAAACAAAAAACAACTAAATTAGGAGTCTGCATGGTAAAAGAAAGACTACACTTGAAAATTCTACAGTGCTTGTGTATTCTCTATCTCATCTCATGTTACTAAGATATTAAGCTTGTCTTCGAACTGTATTTTTTAAGTTTATTATCTTAAACTCTGTACTTTTGCTTATTCTCTGTAAAACACCACAATTATTTCAATTGTTTCTTGTCTAACTGTGCTTGTATTTACATCTGGGTTGTACCAGAAATTGGTCAGTTCTAGTCGGTGCAAGCTCATCAGCCTGAACATAAACCCCTACATCACAAGATGTATTGCCAATTGGCTCACGGATAGAACCCACTGAGACGGATACCTGGTGTCAAAATCATGGCCTCAAGCTAAATGCCAAAAAGTGCATAATCATCCCCTTTGGAAAAAACAAAGTACCCGTGAACTACCACACATGTAATAAGGGATCTGGGGACCCAAGTAGATAGCAATCTCTCCTTTGATAATCATATTGCCAAGGTGTTTACAAAATCCTTCTATGTGGTCCACCTAATCACAAAAGGGTTCACATCTAGAACAAAAGAGGGGGTTGGGAGTGTGGCCTAATGGTTAAGGTGTTTGCCTTACAAACACAAGGTGCAGGGTTTGAGTCTCACAAGGGATAATTGGCTAAGCTTAAAATGGCTCGTAAGGGCAGTTAGCTTAGTATGAACCTTTGAATGGAAAAATTTTAAGAATTGTGCCCCTCTACTCATCACTCATCAGACCCATCATAGAGTACAATGCCCCATTTGGGATGTACCTTGCAAGACACCTGCAGCAGCTGGAAAGACCACAGAAGTACCTCATCAAGAGGATTACTGGCCTCAAACAGATGCCCTATGCAGCCCGACTGAAGAAACTCCAGTTGTACTCAGTTGAATTCCGCTTACAAAGAGGTGATCTTTGCCTGACATACAAGGCCATGTCCAACCCAGAATTGATGGACATGCTCCACCTTAATAAACCCAAATCCCTGAGATCCACATGTTCTAGGGATCTAAACCTCACCACAATGATAAATAGGATGTGCTGGAGAGATAGATTCCTGTCCCAGAGACTCCATTTGCTACATTAAGCAGAGCACCTCACTAATATTCTTCAAGAGAAACCTTGTTGAGTGGATGGGAAACAGAAAATTTACCCAGAGGATCACTGCAGTGGCTCTGTTGGACAGAGGGACAGGGAATAATGTCTCTGCTGGACAGAGGCACAGGGAACTAATCTAAGAGGGCGGCAAAAGCCAACACATTCTAGCTAGGCGTATAGATGCCCTTGGGCAGATAGCCTAGTATTAACCTATGAACCTTTGACACATGTTGGTAGAAGGCTAGGTTACCATCTACATGTGGTCCCAGATCCCTGACTAGTGAGTCAACTCTTAGGGGTGTTTTATTGATGATGTAGTTTCCCAGGGCAGCTGACTACACAAAAGGTACTATAATGTATTTGATGATTCTGAGTTTGGTGCCAAAGCCATGGCTTAAGTCATCCATCTGTGTTAGACTCTCTTGTAAAATGTCTGCTTCTTGGGTGGATTCTATGACTGATCCCAGTTTGCAATCAACTATAAACTTGGTCAGCTAGAAAACCATAACATTCGCCTTGAATACTGAGAAGTAGATGCCAAAGAGAAGTAAATCCAGCATGAAGCCATGAGGGAATCCACTGGTGACTTGCCTCTTTGTGGAGGTGGTCTCACCAGTCCTAACCTTTTGGGTCCTATCTGTGAGCCAGCTGGCTATCCAGCATGTTACGTATTGATTCATGCCAAATTCCTTAAGTTAGTTAACAATTTTCAAGTTGAGTATGCATGGTGGTTGCAGGGGGCTTGCCGTCCTGCATAACGGTCATCAGAGACATCTGGAAGTGACGGGTGCTTTACACAAAGTCGACATTTCTTTGTTGACTTTTTTTTTTTGTCTTCCAGGTTTTCTCTTCTGAGCATTTGGCTTTGCAGTTTCCAACATTTCAAGTCACGTAAGTAAAGAATCGCACAAGTGTGTTCCTCATTTTAATGGTAAACCAATATAATGTAGATTGGAAACAGATGACAAAATTGGGCTAGAACAGCTAAGAAGAGGTGAGGATATCTAGGAATCATTAACAGAATACTCAAGTAATGAAATCCATCCGCCATTATTAAAGGAAATGAAGAAGTTATGCAGTAGCTTATTTCAGTACATTGAATTTAAAGCAATGGGCTGAAGAAATTTTACTAAATGGGGGATGAATAAAGAAAGGGAATTGAAAATAATGCTAAGGGAATGGAAAAGGAGGAAAAACTGATGTAAAATACTGGGCACAAATACTCAAGTGAGATGTGATGAAGAGTTGGAGAAAACTGCAAGAAGAATGCATATTGCCTAATTAAATGGAATGGAGCTATCAGGGATGAATAGCTAAATGGGCTAGAATGATACAAGTGAAGAAAAGAAACAAGAAAATGCCTGGAATTATGGCAAAGATTAATCAACAAAGGTTAGAAGGTGGTAGGTGGAGTTAAGTACAGGAGTATTATCAAAGTAGCTCGAAGCAGTGAGGACAAAAGAAAAAAAACAGTAGCAGAAAAAATGAGAGAATGTTAGATAAAGGAAATACATGAGGAATTAGTAGAAGGAGAATGGGAGAGATGGTGCAATTGCCCATGTATGTTACTGAAGCAAGGAAATATAGATTTTATTTACCTACCATTATGAGCATTGCTACTTTTATATGCCATCCAGGCTAGCTAGAATGTTCCCAGTTGTCAGGAGACATTGCTAAGCAAGCAATACAAGTGCCAGAGGAAACAGGTCACATACATTTTGGGACTGACCAAGTTTATGAAAATTTAAAGAGGATCTGAAAGCTCTGGTTGAGAAAATAGTAGTGAAGCAGAATTAACTAAACAACTGATCCTCCTGGGGACAGAACTTTGAATAAAAGAAAATAAATAAGCATCTGGTAGCAATGATAATGTTAGGAAGGAAAAAGGCAATTATAAGAAAAATGGAAGCAGGACAACCCCCCTCCCCCAACCCTAGAAGAAGTAGAAAAGATAATTTTCCAAGTGACCCAAAAGGGAAAGGTGACGTTCAGTGCCATAGAAGTAAGTGGAAGACATGATAGGAGAAAGTAGGAGATAAAGGTAAGGAGACTGAAGTAATGGAGAAACCCAGTACAATGAAATGTTCAATAATGTAAAGACATAACTGGAATAAATGTTGTTCCTAATAAACATATGCAAATTGTTTCATGTTCACCTCTTTAAAGTTTAATAATGTATTAGAAGAATGCAAAAACCAAGGATTAAAACGTACTCCGCAGATCACCGCAGAAGTCTAAAAATGTAGACGAATATGAGAGAGGATACATGATCACTTATACTGTGTACATAGGAGGATGAACTGTAGTGCAGTAGTAAAACATATAAATAAATATGGAGAAGGACATATGTTTAAGTTTTTCGTTTTAGAAACTATACAGGAAAGTGTTTTACTTTAATACTTATGTTTTTAAAAAACCTAGTGCATATGTACCTCAATACCATCCAGTATTAGAAATGTTTATTAAATTGTGTGAAGATATTTATTGTCTTTTGACCAATCAGAATAGAAGAAAAAGTTTTATTAATTTGACTGCAGCAGAGAGACGAGTGCTTATTGCTATAGAACATGATACTAGTATTGTAATTCGACCTGCTGATAAAGGTGGCTTGATAGTCATTATGGATAGGAAGTTTAATTTTGACAGCATTACATGACTCTTCTACCTATAAATCAATTGATGTACATGTTATACAGAGAATAGAAAATGAGTTAATTAGATCTCTTACGGAGTGTTTAAAATAATGATTTGCTGACCAAATATATTTAAGTTATTTTATTGTGGAACATCCTCATGTGCATATCTTTAATGGTCTCCTGAAAGTTCACAAGGACTTATGTTATCTTCCTTTCAGACCAATAGTAGCTGGAGGTGGGTAGCTCACTGTGCCACTATCGATATATTTAGAAAAACAGTTGAAGCCTATTGTAACAACTTGCAGCTTTGTTTTAACTGATAGTAGACATCTCTTACATGAGTTTTATAACTATGTTGACCAGAAACATGACATAACCACTTGCTACTTTGTTACATTTGATGTAGCATTATTATTTACCTCTATACCCAGTTTTGATGGGATACAAATGGTGAAGCAGATGTTAATAAGTAAAAGCTGTTATGATGTCAGACATATAGAATTTCTCTGCCTTCTTTTGGAAATGGTACTAGAAATTAATGTCTTCACCTTTGATGGTAGTTATTATCTACAGACCTTGGGTGTAGCTATGGGCACGTCCTGCACCAATAGTTATGCCAATTTGGTCATGGTAGCATGGTATGAAAAAGCAATATTAGATTCTGATAGATATAGTATGTTTGCACTTTCTAGCTTCGCTTTGTGGATGATTCATTTTTATTGTGTACAGGAAATGAGGAACAATTGCATATGTTTGTTAACGAGCTAAATGGTAGCACTGAATTTTTAAAATGTACTTATAAATATTCTAATAAGATGATTGAATGTTTGGATGTCAAACCGTTAAGAGAAAATGATGGTACCTTTCACAATAAGTTATATAGGAAATAATGTTATCGTCCTACATATTTACACTGCACAAGCATGCACCCCTCGGCATGTATTTAACAATGTGTTGAAAGGAAAAAATCTCAGGACTAATCAGTTATATAGCAAAACTGAAGATTTTAATACTGGGCTTAAACAGATGAAAACTGAATTTCTATCTAGGGGCTATCGAGATCATGAAGTAGATAATATACAAAATTCAGTGAGGAAATTAAGAGATACTACAGGGATACCATATTTTTCTTTCCTAAAATTACACATGGAGGGAATGATACTTCACCACGTAGAATATTTTTTGGATTGCCTATTCCAGTGAGGAAAAGAGTATAAGAAACATCATATATAAACACTGGCACATATTACGCACAAATGAGGATACAGATAGGTTAATGGGGAGTAAACCTAGTTTTGGATATAGAAATAAAAAGTACTTGTGTCACAAATTATGTTACCCAAAGTATTAAAGAAGTTGATAATCATATAGTGAAGAGAGGTACACAAGTGCAATTCATGCTCCTTATATATATATATATATATATATATATATATATATTTATATATAGATGAGTATCCTACTTTTATACATCTGCAAAGTCACAGGGAGTTTAATAACTTACCATCAGCTGATTGGAATACTAATAATTTAGTTTATTTGGTGCAATGTACAACTTGTGATTTATTTTACGTAGGCAAAACCAATAGATGCCTAAGAGAGAGGATACGTGATCACTTATCTTGTTTACACAACGGGTTGAATTATAGTGCAGTAGCAAAAAATATAAATAAATATGGAGAAGGACATATGTTTAAGTTTTTAGTTTGAGAACTATACAGGAAAGTGTTAGGAGAGAAGATATTGCTAATGCCACATATCAAGCAAAACTTAGATGGATTTTTATGTTAAGAGTACATAATAGCTTAGGTCTAAATGATGATATTTCCATACAACCCACTTTGAAAGCAAGACCATTAAGAAAATAGAAAATAGTCCAGAAAATTACTATGAAAATAGTGTAGGAGATTGTTCATTATTTATTTGTATGTTTTATTTGTATGTTTTTATAGGTATTTTCATTGATATATTATTATATAGATATTTAAATAGTGAGCTTTACTGCTGTTTTATTAGAGTAAGTGCTTTTAGTACATGTTGCTTAGTAACCATGAATGCAGTTCTTTTGATTGGCTGCATAGATTATTGTTTGCACTATTTAAATCATGAAGTTTTTCTCCAGTATTGTGGTCTGAAGAAGCAATTACTTTTGCAAAAGCACTTATCACTGTTTGACGTGGGTTTCTGATTAAAATTTTTAGACTTTTGCCATAGTCTGCCGAGTATGTTTTATTCCTTGGTTTTTGCATTTGCTTTGTACATCAGTGGTTTGCCTTGCTGAGCAATGTATAATTTATTTGCTGGTCTGTATTAGAAGAATGGTTGAGATGTAACTGTTGCCCTTGATGAGAGTTCAATTGTGAATTAAGCAAAAAGCTGATAAGGAAAGGGCAATAGAACTATCCACCAATAGCAAAAGTAAAGGCATCATGAATAAGGACTACCTGTTAAGTGTAAAATGTTGTTGGACTTATAAGAAGTAAATAAACATAAAAAATAAACTGAATTTTAAGCATAAATGAAGGATATGTTTTCAAAAATATCCTATATCCTTATGAAAAATGAGATGAGCAACTTGCCATAAGAGCCTGTAACTCAACACTCTTCATGCAAAAGTTAGAGTAATGAGTAGCAATGTTTTACAAATTAAGAATTTTAATTCATCCTGATCAGCTGATTCAAATGGAAAAAGTGGAAGTTTCTGTGGAACAAAACTGAGATGCCAAGAAAGAGCCACCTATATTTTGGGTGGGTACATATGAAGAACCCCTATCAAAAACTGACCTGAGGCTGGGTAAAAATGGGAGGGAGTCAAAGGAAAGACAAGCAGAAATGGTCAAAAAGCCAATCTTGATAGAAGAGTAAGAAAGGCCAGAGGATAATAACTCACACAAATATTAAAGAACCATGGGCATCTTGGCCTTAAAATGGTCCTGGTTCTTAGTTTGGTGCCATCTAGAAAAATCTTACACTCTCATCACATTTGATTTTCTAGTAGCAGGTTCATTAAGCCTCTTTGAATACCTGTTGTACATCCTCATAAAGCAAGTGCCTAAAAGGTATTAAAACTCCATCATCCAGGCAGTTAAATTATGACATTTCAGTTTGGAATCTATCAAACAACCCTTGTCTTGTGTGAGAAAGTCCATTTTGTGAGGAAGCTTGTGGTAATTGCCCTTGGTCATTTTCAAAAGAAGGGAGAGATACTGTTACCTGGACAAAAAAGGAGTCACCACAATTACATTTGTGTATTCCTTCTGAATCTTTAGAATGACCATGGCTATCAGAGGAAAAGGTAGAAAGCCATCCAAGAACATCTCCGTCCATGGAAAAAGAAGGCATCCACCTTTCATAACTGCATGCAAGGAATCCTAGAGTAGAATTTCTTTAACTGTGTGTTGTGAATAGAGACAAACAATCTATTTGAGGATTTTACCACAGTTGGACCAATTCCTGGAAGAAACCTGGATCAGTTACTACTTGTGAGAGTCTGTCCTGCTATTGCTCAGTTTGTCTGCAACACTATCTTGCTCTAATAGAATGTAGGTAGCCTAAAGGGAAAGGTTTATCTAAGTTGCTAGTTCCCAGTCTATCTTAGCTACTCTACAAAGGGGATATGATCTGGTATTCCTATTTATGTACCACACTACTGTGGTGTTGTCTGTGATTATTAGCAGAGGTCTTGCAGTTCAAAGATGATTTGGAGATTTGAAGGCATTGATAACGGTCACCATTTATTTGACATTTATGTATTTTAGTTTGTAGATCTGACAGAAGACAATGATGGGGTACCCAAAGCCATATCCAGCACAAGGAGACCTAGGCAGCTACCTAGGTCCTGGTGCTGACAGGGGGCCTGGTTAGGCTTACAAAAATTGCTGTAAAACCTTAACCAGAGGAAGATACTTGGACAGCTTGCAAGATTTCCTAGAGTGCAGATGTCAACAGACACATATGTCTAGGTCTTAAATGGGAGAAAGATGTGGGAGATTTGAGTTTAGAGGAGATTTGTTTTTGATATCTGCAGGATTTCATTGCAGAAACATCTCAGGAATTGTTCCTAAAAGTGAGTATACAAGTGAGATATTTGACACTCATAGTTGATAGTGTTAGTGTGTGTCTGTATGCGAGTGTGTGTCTGTATGCGAGTGTGTGTGAGAGAGAGAGTGTGTGTGTGTGTGTGTGTGTGTGTGTGTGTGTGTGTGTGTGTGCAAAATGAACACATTTGTCTTTTGAATCCTTGCACTCTTCACATAGATACTGATTAGTACTTTACAATATGCAATTTGAGTATGAATTCTGGCAGCACATCTTGCAGTTTAATGGGTTGCTAGATGAATTTCCACTAAATGTGAGTTTCAAAGGAAGAGAAGTTTACTGTTTCTTGTGCTGTCTGTTTTCAATGTAAGAGTGTTGTTTTATTCAGAAAATAGCTGTCATTATTTTTCTGTAAAATTTGAAATAAAAGTTTTAAAAATGAACTGGATTCATTATTAGGTTTTGATTGTGTAATACAGTCTAAATACATTGATTTTAGTAGTTGAACACATTGTATTTTAGTAATATATTTTTTACAGTACATTTATTATAGCCTCCAGCAACTGCAAAGGGGTTGATATTTGTCAGGTCGTATAGTCTGCATTATTTGGAGTGATGAACAGAGCCAACTAATTTTTAGCATTCATTATGTGGTCATTGTTGCATATTACTGATACACATTCTTATCTACAAGACTGAATTTTAAAGGATTTCATTATTTACTTACACACTGTTACTCTGGTAGTTAGCACAGAGGGCTAAAGCTCTGACTTGTTAATGTGGCAAGGGTGCAGTATTTGAATATTTCTACATTTATTTACCTTCAGTGTGACATTGAGTGAGTCATTTAACCAGACAGTGCTTTGGAGCAATTGGGAATTTTGACTAGGTTCCTTAGTTGTCTCCATGACTGAATGCCTAGTAACTATAAACCTTTTGTCATTGTTTGCCAGCCATTCCCTTTTGCATAGCTAAGCTCATTCAGCAACTATTATGCCAATAGCACTGGAACACCATTTTGTAATGTAACCTAGGCAATTATTTTTCAAGGACAGCAGGCACTGCATTTGTAGATGAAGCGCTGAAATGTGCATTATTTGCCAGCAGCAACCTCTGCATTAGTAATAGTTTGCTTTAATGTAGAATTATTCAGATAACGTTTACCTTTGCAGAAATTGTGTATATTGAAACATATGTCATCAAGTGGTTAATATTTTTATGCTTGCATAAATAATCTACTCTTCTCTTTAAACTGTGCCACAAATGATTGGAAATTATGGTGTGATGTTAGTGAACTTTATACAATTTCATGTAGTTCATTCAAAGCAACAAATAAAGTACATAATAAAATTCCTCATAACAATAAGGGGTGTAGATAGTCAATAATATTGCTGGTGGCTATGCAGGACTAGTGAGCATTTGTGCATGCTTACACTGAATTTTTTTGGCTACTGTGTATTTGTATGAAACAAATTAGAAATGTGTGACTTGGTCATCATAATTATTACTTTTTTTGACACACATCTGAGAAAGATGCAGTCAAAAATGTAGTTATAATCGCTGGGTTGGTGGGATGTCTGTGGATAAAAATGATTGATCCTGCTGTGCCTATAAAGTTAAAAAGTCATTAGTTTGTCTTTGCAGGGCTTCTATGCATTTGTGTACAGCAAATTGCAGTATGTTACTGTGGCCATTTTTATCACAATACGATGTGACATGCTCACTGTCTGTAAAGCGTCCATAATTGTTGAGTACTGATATTTGTAGATTATAATGACAGCGATTTCAGTGGCCTTTTATGGTTGAAATGTTCTGAAATGGGTTATTCCTGTCATTATTCATTCATACATTTTGTTTCAGTGTAGGGTTACCACCTGTCCCTCTTTGGGCAGTTACATCACCCGAAAAAAACTAAAAATGGCAAATGTCCTGAGATTTTAGGACAAAAAATGTATCATGTTTTCTTTAATAGTTGCATAAAAAAGTTATTTTGTATCTGAAACACCAAAATGTTACATGAAATAGCATAAGCAACTTGAATTTTACAAGAATAACCTTTATTTAGGCAAAAAGGTGAAGCTCTGACCTTTTCACTGTCCACTGGTATGTTTTGCCCTGCAAAATCTCACATTTCTACAAAAAAATGTCCCACTTTGGGCATTTAAAAAGGTGGCAACCCGATTTCAGTGCTTACTGGAAAAATATACAAAACTTAAAATTTAAGCTATACTCTAAATGGTGTTGCTGTATTAAACAGGAAATATAATCTAAAACAATTAGGAAGCTGAATGAAAGAGCACATGCATTTATGCACATTCGTAAAAATATGAAGGGGGATGTACATGGTTTGAAAACAGCTTGGGGTCCAAGGCACATTTATTTCACCACTTGCAACATGCATTTTCAATGAATGTGTCTCAATGCATTTTCAATGAATACAAGTTTCAAAGGAAGAGAAATTTACTGTTGTTCATGTTAAGTCTGATTTCAGTATGAAGCTGTTCTGGCCATCAGTGTATGTGTTATGAAATTTGAAATAAAAAAGTTAAATCCAAACCTCTGTAGTCATTTCAAAAGTAAAAAAGATATACTGACAGAGATTAAACAGTGCTTATGGTACCTGTGGAGAAAAAGCACAGCAAAAGGACACTGGAATTGTTGGGGGGGGGATCCATTACCTTGGCTGCAACCTCATTTAACCATGCTCCAGCCTTGAAGGTACCCGATTTGTCCATAAAAGTATCAGTAATCAGTGGCTGATGCAGTGAGGAAGCTGACTTTCAAAGTCTCTTGTGAAACTTTCTTTTTCTTGCAGCTGGAGAAGGGAAGAACCAATGGGTGTGAAGCCTTCTCCATGTTTTGGCCAAGAAAGATACTGATAAACAGGTAGGAGAGCACAGATGAGTCAATGAATTTTCTGTCAAGAAATCTATAATTTTAGTGAATACACTTACAATCACTAGTTTGAAACCCCATCGATATATTTTCCATGCAAAAAGTTATTTTTGCACAAAAACATATTTTAAAATAAGTTTCCCCCAATTTGTAAAGTAAACTGAAATTTAACTTTATTTGAAGAATAGTTTTAGTAGTAATCCCTAAAAACACATTTCCTAGCTTAAATATCAGGATTTCTGTAAAATAAATAAACTTCTCTTCAGAAAAATTGTTAAAATGGAAGGTTTTCCCAGAAGGGTACTCATCTGTCCAGCTTGGGCAAAGTGCTAGCCAACTGTCAATCACTCAAAGCCTGCAATGACAAGAAAATTCTGGAAGTTTGATGCCCTAACCACTGACTTTATATGGGTCTACTTGAGCCCTTCTGGAGTTAGGGTATATGGAAGATGCCCTTATAGCTTTAGATGCCAGCTGAATATCATATCCTTAGCAGGATACAGGTCAAACAGCTTATCCTACAGCAACACTGATCTAATAATGATCATCAATAATTGTGTTTACCAGAGGACTGGACTATGGGTGGAGAGATTGTTCTTCATACTCAAAAGGCTGGCATGAAAGTATTATTATCGATGTGTAAAGACATCATCAATCTAAACAGGAGTTTCTCCACATTTCTACTGTTGCAGAATAATAAATGTGTGTTTTTATAAACTGTGCCCTACTGTGTATCCTGGCTTACAATGTGTGTGTGTGTGTGTGTGTGTGTGTGTGTGTGTGTGTGTGTGTGTGTGTGTGTGTGTGTGTGTGTGTGTGTGTGTGTGTGTGTGTGCGCGTGTGTGTGTGTGTGTGTGTGTGTGTGTGTGTGTGTGTGTGTGTGTGTGTGTGTGTCTATGTATGTATGTGTATAGATATAGATATATAGATATCTCTCTCTCTCTCTCTCTCTCTATATATATATATATATATATATATATATATATAGATGTAGATATATAAATATAGTGTGCATATCTGTGTGTGTGTGTGTGTGTGTGTGTGTGTGTGCACACGCATATCTGCACACCTAAGAATTCTTATACAAGTGTTCCTGCGATGTAATAGGCTTGATCCCCACATATGGGGTACAGTGGGGCAAAAATGCTTTCATTTTACTTTTTCTGGGGAGCTGCTATCCCAAGCAGTTGTGCTTAGCAAGCTGGGTCTTCAGAATCTTGCAACTGAATGAATCATAGTGGAACCAGTTATTCTTCTCCCTCTTGTTAATGAAGACAGAGGTCTCAAAACAGAGAAAATGATGTCAATTGTGCCAGCGTGACACACTGCAGCACCACTATCATGTCTTCTGATGTCATTAATCACAGTTTCCTTACCAGGCTCATATTTATCAATATGTTTTACTGATTGTGTTTTTTTCTCTGGTTTAAATGACCCAAAAAATTTATTATGACATTTTTCCTTTAAGAAACACATTATACTCCTCTTGGTGACAGCATTTCTGAACATTTCTATCTCTGTGCATACATACAAAAATGAAGCAATGCAATTATTTTATTTCAATAAAAAATTACACACTGACAATATTAGAACGCAGTTTTAGCTGTAATTATATAAAGTCATGCTTAGTAAACTAAATATGTTACTATTGAACAATAATAAATCATCTCTTTAGTTGTTATTAATTCAGTTTACCTTGGAGCAAAAAACCTAAAATTGTAATTCACGTTACCTTTCTCATGCTAAGAAAAATACAAGCAGTGCAATTTCTCTATATTGCCATGGTAACGGTATTTTTTTTATTAAAAATAAAAAAAAATATGTATGCATAGGAATTGAAGCCAATAAATTACATAACAGATTAGTTTCAAAGGGACTCCCTTAGCATCTGATTATAAAAAAAATACTTAATATTGCAAACTGTGAAAAACAGTTCACAAGAGATAGCTCTCATAGTGGCAGTTATGACACACTTATTGTAATGTTAGCTTGGAAAGGAGCATCATTATTCA
This sequence comes from Protopterus annectens, assembly GCF_019279795.1. Lineage (NCBI taxonomy): Eukaryota > Metazoa > Chordata > Ceratodontiformes > Protopteridae > Protopterus > Protopterus annectens. The sequence continues at coordinate 1,122,325,013 of NC_056743.1, forward strand.
GGGCAACTATTAACAACTCAATTTCTTTTAAAAGATGGATAAATATTTGAGACAGCCCCCAACCACCCATAATTTACAAAATAAATGCACATTAAAACTATCAATCTTCACTTTTCAACAGGACCAGGCTGTTACAGACTGTTGCAACTAGTAAGCAGCAAAAACTGTCAGAGAGAAAATGGTTCACGCCCCCTGCCTAGTAGTGAAAAACACAGAATCAGTTATTTTGATTAAGGAAGAAACACTAACAGATAACTGTAGGTGTTGCTGTGACAGGTGATGATTGGAGATAATGCATTAAATGCAGTTCTTGTAACGCAGAAGATGTGTTGTGACAGATAAGTTACAGAACATTAATTTTAATGTAACCCAGTAAGAAATATGCTGTTTTAACACCTTAACGACCACAGACAACATCAAATGCATTTTCCTGTAACTATAGTGGAGGGTTGTGGTTACATTTGCTGGACGATTAATATAAAATATAAAGTGAGTGATGCTTTTACCATGACATAAAGGATAGAAAATGGAAGAAGTTGATAATGATGTGGTATTTGAAAAGGAACATTGTAAAATAAAGAACAGTTACAGCAGAAAAGACTGAGAAGAATATCTTAAAACCTAAACAAAATGACAGATGAAAGTGTGTTTCATCTTTTCTGATGCATTTTTTATCGTACAGATGCCTTGTCAACCTTGCCATGCAGTCACATTAAAAGGTGACAGGGACATTCATGGTAGGTCCACATTGAACAGCTTCACTAACCAAGGTACAATCTGTAATATTTGATCAGCAATAGCTTTGCACAATGAGCTTGAGTACTATGAGACTAGTGACACTAAGAGATAACTGAAATCGATTACAGTAAAGCAAGACTGCAAGTGCTAGTTGAGATGTAGAAAAGAAATGAGGCCATGTAATCTTCCTTCTCATTGTTAATACCCCTCTCATGTGTCTGTAAATGCACTTGAATGATTTAATAACAAAAAGTGCTCACATTATTGAAGAGGCAGTAGCTTAGGGTTAGTTCATATTGACACCGTTGAGTAACTCGTGTGGCATTCTCCTCCTGAGGAAAAACAATGCAGCCACAAATCACGTCTGTCACTCGATGCTGCATCCTTATCCTGGGCCTGCAGTAAAGTAAACCTGCCAACCTTGTGATTATTTATTTGCACGTCACTGGAGGTGACCAATCTCCCATTACCTGCATATTAACACTGCCATTTATCTACTCCTCTAGTGTCTTCCTGAAATATGCCAGGAGTAAACCACACTCACCTGCAGTTTCATAGTTTGCCTTACCTATTCTGAACTTTCCCAGAAATGGCCCACAGCTTAATATGTCAAAAATGCTATTTAAAAAAACTCATGAAATATATGTATTTTCAAGTTCCAGGTTACTTCACAACACAAGTACACAATTACCAATTAATTAAGCTTTCATACATAAGAAATTTATCACAGTTTCATAAATACATAAATAAATACATAAATAAATCAGGCGTCCATACATGAAAAATGTAAATCAAAAATTAACTAGCTTCATCTGGGATTATGATGTTATTACATTAGAGGGTTTGTGTGCCCTTATGAGTCTTGGAAATATGTTGTCTGCAACTTTATGTTTCTGACAGGGTTGCCTTTGGAAAACTGGTTTGAAAGAAGGGGCTACAGAAAGAACAGTTGTATAACTAAACTTACTGTAACAGTAGATGTTTGAATGATCACTGCCTTAGCTGTATGGGCTATGTCCTGCACAGGATATAACAGCCTACCAGCTTCCAAAGCTTTGTGGCACCTTCCACGCAGACTGTTATTCAACTCAAGACGAGTTGAAAGAAAACAGTGGTTTGGGTACCAAGCTTTCGTGCCAACAGAAAGGAAAGCTAGAACCCTGAAAAGGTCAGTGGTCCTCACCCTGGCAACAAAACTTTCAAAAATAGGAGGGGTGGCAGAAGGGAACAGCTACTGTAGCAGTGAGCATTCACACTTCTACTGTTATGGTAAGTTTACTTACACAACTGCACCATGATTATCATATTGATCACTGTTGTAGTGGCTATAGTTATATGAGTATATTACCATAACTTTGACTGGAAAGATAAAGATTGAAGGTCCAGGACCCCCTGGAGAATGGGCCTAGCAAGACCTGTCCCAGGCCTGGAAAAGGAATGTAGTTTGTAGTGCTTTGTGAATGTATGCACAGAAGACCAAGTTGCTGCATCCAGTATACTTCTAGAATCCAACTCTTTTCAAACAGCCACAAATGAAGCCAAGGTCCTGGTACAATAAGCCTGGACCCTGCCTGGAATTGCCTTGTAGTGATGGACATAACAGAAGCTAATACAATGAGATAACCATTTGGAAAAGTCTGCTTTGACAAGGTTTCCTTTCTTATTACCATCATAAGAAATAAACAACAAAGTAGAGTTCCTAAAAGATTTTATTCTGTCAAGATAGTGCCTGAGCTGCCTGTGGATAACCAAGATGTGGCGAATCCTTTCACCCTCATTTATAGGTTCTGGAAAGAAGAATGAGAGATGAATAGACTGGCGTAAAGTAAACTTGTATACCAATTTAAGCATAAACAAAGGATTCGTTTTAAAGGAAACACTATATTTCTGGAAAGTGAGATTAGGTTGGCCTACCATAAGAGCTTGCAGCACAGATACTCATCTTGCAGAGGACAGAGCAATGAGTAAGTTTTCAATGTTAGGAACCTCAAGTTGGCCTGATGATCTGGTTCAAATGGAGCAATAGTCAGTTTGTCCAAGAGAAAATTAAGATCCCAAGGAAGTGTCACCTGTTTGCTAGGAGGCTTGTTATGTGACACCCCTTTCAAAAGCATTTTATTTTTATTTCATTTTGAATTTGTTAATCAGGGCAGAACACTGATCTCACTGAACCCATTTGAGTCTTAGCTTAGGGAAAACACAACAGTTGTACAATAGTTACATGACATTATATACAGAGCGAATGACAAAAATTCAATATATCATATATAACATGAATATCATAGTTGTTTTGAGTTGTTTTGAGATAAAAGCAATAAATAAAATATGTCATACAGAATTAGTGAAAAAACAATATATATACATATATATGCATATATATATATATATATATATATATATATATATATATATTTACACACACACACACACACACACACACACACACACACACACACACACACACACATATATATATGGGTCCCCTTCACATGGTCGACATTTCAGAATGTCGAAAACCATATGGCCGAGACCATATGATCGACATTTGAAATGTCAACTATGCAGAACCAGCATCTCCATACAGTGCAGAATGGCAAGATTTCCATCTTTCGCACTGTAGTGCGATCTCAGAGTTGGTATATTTAAATTCAGGGGGTGTGGGGCAGAACCCCCTACGTGGGGTGCAGGGGGGCATAGCACCCTTGCTAGCAGTGTGAAGGTAAGTTTTTGTTGCGTTTTTTATTTTATTCAATGGTTGACATTTCGAATGTCGATCATATGGTCTTCGACATTCTGAAATGTAGACCATATGAAGTAGATCCATACATAAATATATATATATATATATATATATATATATATATATATATATATATACACACACACACACACACACACACACACACATATATATATATATATATATATGTGTGTATGTGTGTATATATATATATATATATATATATATATATATATATATATATATATACATATATGCTTTTTTATAGGCAATAGAAATCAGAGCTGGATACTGAAAGAACCACATTCAAAAATAGAGCCAGAGCAATGTATGTACATAGATGGAAGAAGGGAATATGGAGGTTAAGTTATATGACCAGAGAGACAGCAGTTGCATTTCCTAGAGTCTTTTATTACATAAAATGGGGTTAGAAGAATGATCTTCAAGAAAAGATGGTCGAGATCCCCACAGTTTGGGATCAAGGACTGAAAAAGCATGGTCTGTGCAGCGAAGCCAAACTTAGAGGGGGGGTTGGAGGAGAGGGAAGGTGTCATTTTTCATAAGTTTAGTTTAGAGGCAAGTAGAAAGTGAGCACATTGTTTCACAGGTATCCAGGCAGCTTTTTCATTGGATTTGCAGTGCTGCTCATTCCTGGGGTAATATTGGTAAATCTGCAAATAACGTTTGAAACCAAATGAATGAGAGAGAGACAGTATTTGTTATTAACAATTTAATTAGTAAAAAATAAACAATAAATTACTCATTTATTATTAATTAATTAGCATTATTATTTTTCACATGAGATTGGATTGGAAGAAGGGTATCCATGGATAGAGCTGTTGAAGTGACTAACAAACCTTGATGGTGCAGTAAGACAGCCTAGAGAATAGTAAGTCAAGCAATAATGTAGAACCAGAGAGACACTAGCCCAGAAAGGGTGCTTGTTCTTGTCTTGGCATAACATTTTTTTCTTTTGACTAACATATTAAATACTAGTAGGTTTTCTTACATCAGTTAATACTTGGTGCACATCCTCAGAAAATAGGTGCCAAAATGTATTACAATTCTTCCATCTAAGCAGTTATTTGCAGTTATTTGGAGGTTGGGATGTATCAAATACGCCTTGTCCTGTATGAATAGGTCCTGTCTGTAAGGAAGCTCGTGGTAATTGCTCTTCGCCATTTTGAGTGGAAGGAAGAACTACTGCTAACTGGGCCAGAAGGAAGTCACCACAATGATCTTTGGGGAGTTCTCCTGAATCTTAAGAATGACCTCAGATATATGTAGAAAGGACTGAAAAAGCATCTATTTTCCAGACCTCCTTACATGGAACCCTAAGGCAGAACTTTGTCATCTGATCATTGTGAGTGGAGGCAGAGAGATCTATTTGAGATGTCCCACATAGCTAGATCAGTTCCAGGAAGATTCCGTTTGTGATGGTCTGTCCTAGTCCTGTTCAGCTTGCCTGCCACAAAATTTTGCCCTGACAGTATGTAATTTGTCCATAGAGTGGAATTGTGCTGGAAAGTTATATCTCAGACTATCATGGCTAGTCTATGTAAAAGGCAGGATCTGGTTCTCCCTTGCTTATTTATGCACCATATCACTGTGGAATTGTTTGTAAATAGTTGTAGAGGTCTCAGGGACCATAGATGATTAAGAAAATCGAGTGTATGTATAAGTGCCAAAATGTCATTTACATTTATGGGTTTTAGTCTGTCTCTTCTGTTCCAAAGACCCCACACTTTTGTCCCCATAGCCACTACTCCACAAAAAATTCTGAGATGTCTGTTTTTACAGACTGTATTACAGCTAGAAGACAACATAGGACACCTGGATTCTGCTAAAATTGGTCTATCATCCAAAGAATCTATCATTTCACAAACCCTGAAACTGGAATCTGGAATTTCAGGGTGTGCTGATGGCAGTACCACACAGATTTTTGGTATCATTCTTATGTGGAGTCTTGCCAGAAGATGAGAGTCATAAATGCCAGAAGACACAGAATATTGAAAAATTACCAGGTTGAGCCAGAAGTTTGAGTTGAAAAACTCAGGAAGAGATCTAGATGTAGGTGTAATTGACCTGAGCTGCATCTCCCTGGACTATATGAAGTGAGGCATTATGGAACTCTCAGACTGCATGAAACAGGTTGGTATGTACCTAGCACTGAGAAGCATTCTACCTTCATCAAGAATGATTACACAATATGAATGGAAGATGATTGACTTTAATAATTGGCTTATTATTTGGTGTCATTCTAGGGGGGATATAACAGTTGTCAATGAGGGAGGACATGGATGACAAACCATGTTGCTTTGCTAAAGATGGTCTGTACCTGTTCCCTCTAGACTTTGGGGTGTTGGCTAAAACGTTATCCTCCCCATAAAGCCTTTTTTAGGCAATGCCAAATTGACAAATCTTCCATAACAGTAAAATCTACCTAAGGAAATCTAAACGTGTTACTGTTCAATGTTAGTAATCTAAACAAGAAGCTACACTCCTTCCAAGCTCTTCTCAGCTTGAAGAATGCAGGCATCTGTGCAGTTACTGAGACATGGTTTAAAGCTGCAGAGTGTTTCCTGGTAGTGCAAGGCTTCAGTGCCTTCCACAGATTTAGACCAACCACTGCACAGACACGTTCTAAGGGTGGACGTGTCTCTATCTACATTAATAACAAGCATACCTCTAGAATGGTTAAGCAGGATGATGCAATAGAGCCCCCTCATATCCAGATTACCATAGACAAAGTCCCATACCATATCCTAGCAAGGTATAGGCCACGCTGTATGTCCAATGAAAACCATATATTTAGATCTATTGAAGACAGTAACCTTTCAACCAAATGCCATACTCATGGGGGACTTTAATTGTCCCTCTATAAACTGGGAATTCTACATTAACCCATATTTGCAAGTGTAGAGATTCCTAGACTTTGTAAACACAAATACCCTGGACCTGTTAGTGCACACACCTACTAGAGGTACAAACACAATGGATCTGGTACTCACAAATATGGGAGATCACCGCTCTTCCCAGTGTTGTGTCCTCTTTGGTAAGGTTAGACTACAAAACAATCTCCTTTGAAATAAGAATCAGTTTTATAATGCCTGCAGGCTCAGTAACTGTTAGAAACTACTCCTAGGCAAACTACCTTTTATCATCTGGTAACTTGTCATATTTCAAAGGCCTCCCAAACCCAGAAAATACAGCAAGCTATGCAGAATTATTCATAGAAGCTTTGTACAACCATGCCTACCAGAAGTAAGCCTGAAACTAATTAAAAAAACAAACCACCCTGGTAGACCAACAACAACAACAACAAAAATAAAACATCATATCTAAAATTAGGAAGTGGAACACCAAAAAAGATAAAAACTCTCTCATCAAATGGAATAGATAACTAAGAGGACTAGATAAGTCCAATAAAGCACGTTTTTAGGTAAAGATAGTATCCCAAGTCAAGAACAACCATAAGGCATTTTTTACCTATTTCCAAAACTTCAAAGACAGCACACAACAGTGTGTCAAACTATTGGTAAATGGAGCCATGTTAATCAGGCTAACCAATTGTGCTCCAACTTTACCCCTGCATCACCCTCAGCTGTCTCCAGGAAATCTCATCTAATGTAACTGCTCCGAATATCAGTAGGGAACAGGTCTTAGATCCTCTCTAAGACCAAGAATACAGCTTCAGTGGGCTCCAATAATATCCGAGGATGCCTCCTAAATAGACTGAAATTTGAGCAATCAGAGCCACTGGAGTCACTATTCAGCCATGGCCTCTACACAAGCTTTGTGCAATGTGAATGTAAAGCTGCAACAGTCCTCTTTTTGCACAAGGGAGGACCATCAACGGATGCCGAGAACTACAGACCCATTAGTCTGACTAGTCTCATGTGCAAAGCCATGGAAATAATTATCATGGAAATGTTTAACAATGACATAGAAAACCTTCAGGCACTGAACTCAACCCAGTTTGGTTTCATCAAAGGCATCTCATGCTTAATGAACTTGGCAGACTTCTTTGAGAAGTCATCAAGCAATGGATGAGGGAAAATGTTGCATACTGAATACCTTGACTTAGCTAAGGCATTGGATAAGGCCCCCAACTCAGGCATTGCAAACAAGCCATGGAATTAGGCATAAACCCCAACATAACTTGCTAGATAGCCAGCTGACTTGCAGACAGGATCCAGGAAGTTAGCATTGGAGAGACTATTTTCACAAAGAGGCCAGTCACAGGTGGAGTCCATCAGGGCTTTGTGTTGGGTTCACTCCTCTTTGGCATCTACTTTTCAGATGAAAAAAGCCAATGTCAAGGACCTCTGGCTTACCAAGTTTGCAGAGGACTGTAAGCTAGGAGCAATCATAGAGATCCCTCCCAAGATACTGACATCTTACAGGAAGGTCTAAGACAGACAAATGACCGGTGCCAAAGCCATGGCTTAAAACCCAATGCAAAGCAATGCATAATATGAAATTTTGGGATGTTAGCTATTCAGGGAAACTACCACATTGATAAAACACCCATAAAAGTACACAGAATAAGGACTCGTGTAACCTAGTTTTCAACCAACACATGTCTAAGGTAGTAAGAAAATCATTCTATGTCACTCAACTTATAAGTAAGGGCATGGCATCTAGGTCCAGGGAAGTCATCGTGGTACTGTACACGGTCCTCATCAGACCCATCATTGAGTATAATGCCCTCTTTGGTATGTACTTGACCAGGGACATGCAAGAAATGGAACTTCCACAGAGGTTCTTTACAGAAAGAATACAGGGCATAAACATAATGTTCACTGCAGAGCACCTCAAAGCCCTATCACTTTACTCTTTTTTCCTACAGACTGCTAAGAGGCAATTTCTGCCTGGGAAAGTAGGCATCTTTGCATCCTACTCTGATGGATCTTTTGCATATCTACAAACCCAGCAGCACCAGAACTACTTGATCTAAGGATTTAAACTTTGCTTGTGATTTAAATAGGACATGTTGGAGGGACAGGTGTGTATCTCATAGAGGATCCTCCATTTTCTGGCATGGGCTTCCCATCCATTTGAAGCATTGCCTTACCTAACCCTATTCAAATGACACCTTGACCTGTTGATGGCAAACTGGAAATGAACTCCTGGCCTGATAAATATGTCTCTGATGCACAGAGACAGCTTTTAAATCATGCCCCATCTAATATATACAACTTAAAATAACCTCTAAAGAACAATGACTCATAAGACATGTTTCAGTCTCAAGGTTAGGCTAATAACGTCCCGGGCTGGTCATTAGCCAGGTATACACCTATGAACCTATAAATACAGATCTATTTTTTCCTGAAGAAGAAAAACTCCTGTGAGTAGGAGTTAAAGAACACTTTTGTATGTTTTTAGAACCACAGTCTGTGTAGGAGATCTTTCACCCAAGTAAGAGCTTCTTGACACTTTGAAAAAGATGTTGAAAAGATAAGCTATTTACCTAAAAATGTGAATACCTCACCATCTGTAGTAGGGTACCTTTGGAATATTAAATAGATCAAAGGGTGATGCAGACAATTTATTTATTGTATTTATTTAACATTTTTTAACTGGGAAAGTCATACTTGGAACAAAGCCAATTTTCAGCAGAGGCCCAGGGAGAAACGCTCCAGACGCATGTCTTTGTAACATGGGATGAAACCAGAGCATCCAGATATAACCCATACAAACACAGGGAAGACATACAGACTCTGCACAGAAGGCACCCCAGATGAGAATTAAACTGGAAAACCTTTTGCTGTGAGGTGACAATGCTACCACTGCACCATCTGACAACCTGACATTGAGATCCAAAGACTACTTTAACAAACATCTGAAATCTAGATCTATAGGAATGTGAGAAGCATCTTTTAAATCTAAAGTCACCAGAAAACTCAAATGGAGAATGACAGGTAGCAAGCTGTGAGGGGATAACATTCTGAACATAGGAAGTATGACAAACTGGTTTTGGAAGGAAAGATTCAGAACCAGTCTCCATGAAATCTTCTTTCCTTGGCACTAGAAAATTAAAAAAAAAAAACTTTTTCCTAGTTGAGGAAGAGGGACCTCTTGTTTTGCCCCATAATAGGAAGGTGCTGAATGCCAGGAGGGAAAAGAAATGTATAGTCTGGTGGATGAGGAGGAATCCCTCAAAAAGGAGGGAGAGACTCCAACTGCCATCCACAACCTTGAAAAATTACTTTTATAACCCATCAGTTTGAATGTATCTGTTGCCAAAAAGAATAACTGAGGTCCAGTCTTTCTGGAAGAATTAAAGTTGTGCTAGAATAGGAAATCTTACAGTCCCCTTTGTTCTGGTGGGGGATCCTCCTTTCTTTTTGGAACTTCCCCACTAATGATTTTCAAATGTTTGCTCACCAAAAGATTGCTGTGATTGCTTTTGTTGCTTTATAAAAAAGGTTGCAGAGGTAGCAATACACACTTTGACATATTTGGAGAAGGAGGTCTGAAAAATCTGAGAAATTCCTTGCATTACTTTACCTTTCTCATAATGCTTTTTAAGGACCTCTACAATAGGTGGTCCAAAAACATTATTTCTACCTAAGGCAAAATTCAAAATTTCATCTTTAACATCTTCATGAAGGTAATACAAACCATTTAGACCTTTTCCCATATTATAACAATGTAACTTCTAGGTTGTTTTAGGGTCATTCATGAAGGTTTTGAGTATGCAATCAAGCAAACCTCCTCACAGGAGGACCACAGGCAACAGTCCTGGAAGTAGCATCATCAGAAACATAAGCACATTTCATACAGTGGGTAGCCACTTAATACACAGAAGCAACCAGTTACGGAAAGAGGTTTTCTCATCAGAAAAAGAAATAGATGTTTTAACATTCCTCATGCTCTCAAAAGAAAACATAAACTTTAAAATATCACATTTGAGAATTTGAAAAATAAGAGTTGCAGAATACACTTCCCAAATCTATCAAAAGCTTTCACACCTTTGTCACAGGGAGATGGATTGGCATTAACCAGATGTTTAGAAGCAGCTTGGTTCACCAGAGAAGTAACTGCTGGGTCTGATCTGGGATTAGCATATAAAAACGTACAAGACTGAGGTACTTTGTACAATACACTTTCTTTCTTGGGGGCAGTGAGCTGGCTGTCAGGCTAGTTGAAGTCAGTAACAAATAAATCCTGCAAACCTGAAAGAACAGAATAAACTGGTATAGGTTCAGGAAAATTCAGCAGCAATAAATCATATTTCTTCAAAGAGTGGAATTCCAAATGAAACACATTATTCATTCTGGAATATTTTGAAGACACAAGCAGAAGCCCAATCATTTTGGGGTTGAAAATCTTGAACCTCTTCTGAAAATGAAGAATCAGTTTTTCTGATGCCAGAAACACTTAAACTCAAAGGGTCAAGAGCCTTAACTAAACTCTGAGTCAAGCCCAATAAATCACTCCTGTATGAAGTAACCAAGACATATGTCTAAGTCTCTTTTCTTTTTGACTGTTATTTCTGAAGAAGCAGACCTATTTTTGACAGGAATAATCCTAGGTTCTGCACAGTTGAATTCGCTTGTGCTTCTCCCAGGACTGCAAAGAGTGGTTTACCCTTGTCCACCAAGGGCAATCCAGCAGCTGCAGTGGATGTTTATAACCCCTCGTTCATGGTGGCAGCAGGGACTGCACCAGACGGAACCATGGAAAAATATGACTGGACCGAGGAACCACCCATCTGCAGCCAAGGCATTTTAGCAGCCTGCTGCGATGACAAAGACTGTTTATTTTATTTAGTTGTCAGTTTACCAGGGCAGTATACTGATCACAATAGACCCATTTGCAGGCAAATGGCTTCTTTTTGTGTCTGGTAGAAGGAAAAACTGAAAAAACAGTAGGTTATTCTATAGTAAATCTAAAAACAGATGCATGTGTTTTTCATATTTACTAATAATCTTGTTATAGGGAAACCTACTGTTTGTTGTAAAAGCAGTCAGATTACAGAAGAGTGAGAAGGGGGGTGCAGTGTTATGATTGACTTCTCCAGCTTGTCTAGGTTTGTGTCTTAGTACTGTTATATATGCTGCACTTACCCATAACAGGCAATGTTTGAATTCTTCACTGTCTCAGTAGTCTTTAGGCTATATGGCTTGTTTCCTACCTCAGGAACAACAACTGGCCAGCTTCAAAAGTCTCCGGCACCAACCTCCTATCCCCTTCACTCTGACTGTTGATTAGCTAATCCCATGGAGGGAAATCATTAGTTAGAGTGAATATTTATTCAGGACTTTCTTTCCCATACAAAGAGAGAAGAGCCTAAAATCCTGAATCAAGCACAAAATAACAACAACAAAACATATAAAGTAGAAACAAATGCAAACCTATGTTATATCCCAACTAGAATTATATACAAGAGTAGGTGAATGGAGGGTGGGTGGGGATACTGCATTAGTGAAGAATTCGAACATCTAGTTTTATGGATAAATGCAACTTGCACAACTCTACTATGGTCATTGTACTGCAGCAGTAGCCTTCAGGTCACATGGGGTGATTACCTAAGCCTATCCAACCTGGGGGGAGGAAGGATATATATCCAGCAGCCCTAGGAGAATGGTCCTAGCAAGGCCTGTCCTGGAACTCGAAAAGGAATCAAGTTGTAATGTTTTAGTAATGTATGTACAGAGGACCATGTAGCTGTGACTAGAATGCTTCTAGAGTCCAACCTTTTCCAGTATGCCAGGAGAGAAGACAAGGAGACTGTGTCTTGATACTGCCTGGAATGGATTTGCTATGGTGGCAATAACAAAAAGCAATAGCTGAGGACAGCCACCAGGAAATTTTTAGGCACAGGGAGTTTATTTTTTGGCCTTGGATAAGAAATAAATTGCTAATCAGCTTTTCTAAATGGCTTAGTTCTGTCAAGATAGTATCTGAGCTACCTATGCACATCCAGTGTATGCAGAATCCTTTCTCCCTTTTTTAGGTTCTGGGTAGAAAAGTGGGACATTACTTGCTTAATTCAAAGTAAACTCTGAAATCACTTTGGGCATTAATGAGGGGTTTGTTCTTGAAGAGGTCATATCCCTGTGTAAAATCAGATTAGGCTTACCCACCATGAGAGCTAGAAACTCAGATACTCTTGTTGCAGATGTCAAAGCAATGAAGAGTACAGTTTTTCAAGTCAAGAACCTTAAATCAGCTTGATGAGCAAGCTCAAAAAATTGCATACTCAGTTTCTCCAGTACAAAATTAAAACCCTAGACAAGGCAAACCTATTTACAAGGAGGTCTCAAGTGTAAAACTCCTTTCAGGAAACCGTTTTACCACAAAAAGAAAAGAAAGAGGAGGACTCATGGCAGATATACTGAAATGGCCACAAGATGAACCTTCTTAGAGAAATAAGAGACCAGAGAAAACTAACTCAAACAAATATTTGAGCATGAGTGGTACAAAATCCCTGATGGTTCCCTGGTTATCATTAGGCACCAACAAGAAAATTGTTTTTACTTACCAATATAGGATTTTCTCGTAGCAGCCTTTCCTGCCTCCTTAAGTTCCTGCTGTATGTCCTCATGAAATAACTGTCTAGAAGGTATTGGAAATGACTAATCCAGGTAGTCATTTGAGGATGATGGACACTGGGGACTATCAAACTACCCACCTTGTGTAAGTAGATCCAGTCTGTGAGGAAGCTTGCGGTAATTGCCCTTGGCCACTTCCATGCAAAGAGAGAACCAATGCTTTCTTGACCAAAATGGGATCATCAAAGTGATCTTTGGGGTATCCTTCTGAATCTTCAAAATTACCCTGGATATCAGTAGAAAGGGTGGAAATGGATAAAGGAACATTGCTTTCGAAGGGAAGGAAAATGCATCATTTTCCAGGATTTCTTGCTTGCAAGGAGCCCTGGAATTAAATTTGTCTGTCTATTTTGAAGGAGGAAAACAGATTTATCTGAGGTGTTCTGCACATCTGGATCAGTTCCTGGAAGACCCCAGTCTTTCAATTTCCATTTGTGAGTGTATGTCATGATTTTGCTCAGCTTGCCTGCCACTATGTTTTCCTCGTATAGAACGCAAGATGCTTAGAGGAATAAGAAATGCTGAAGAGCTAACTTCCAAGCCATCAAAGCCAGCCTGTATAGGGCACATGACTTTGTCTGCATAGGGCACATTACTTTGTACCTCCCTGCTTATGTACCACATGACTGTGGTATTGTCTGTAATCACTTGAAGAGGTCCTGGGGACCATAACTGATTGAGAGACCACAAGGCATTGATCTCAACCAACATCTCCTTTAAGTAGATTTATGTTGGTCTGTCTGAAAGACTACACAGGCCTTGCACTTTTACCCCCATGGAACGTCTCCCCAGTTTAAATCTGATGTGTCTGTAATGAGAGAGAGATTGGTTTAGGATTTGAGGAGAGAAGGGGAGACATATATTTAGCTGAATTTGTTGTCTCCACCAATGCAGTTCCCTTTTTATATTTGATACTCCAGGGAATGCAAATTGTTTTCTTTCTTTTTTTTTTTTAGAAACCATTTCATCATTATCATGTGTAATCTGGATCAAGGAATCATGAGAATCATATATGGCATGAATCCTAAAATCCTGCAAAATTCTCTTGCAAAAGTATGAGACTGATTTCAGAAGCTCAGAAAATAAATCCACTTTTGCTTGTATCAAACAGGCCCTTCAGTGGTATCTATAAAGCAACTAAGACATGCAATCCTGTGACACAGAGTTAAGGTGGATTTTGCAAGATTTATCTAGAAGCCCAGATTAGTCAAAAGAGGCATTACCCAAGCTGATGACGCTTGACACATGGGTAAAGAATGCATTGATAAGCAAATCATCTAAATAAGGAAAGATCTGAATGCCAGCCAGTCTGCAATAAGCTATGACTGAGGCTAGATATTTTGTGAAATCTTTGGAACTGTAGATATACCAAAGGGTAAAGCAAATAAATAATGTAACCACAAACATTAATCCTTAAACTATTTCTGAAATCTATGACCTCTGCTTTGATTGTTGGTACAATTTGCCCTGCAAAATATCATATCTTCATACAAAATGTCCCACTTTAGGCCTGTAAAAATGTGCATGAGTGTATGTGTGTTTGTGTCTTTTTGTGAGTGCACATACGAATACATAGATGTGTATCTGTGCACAGTGTCATTTGAGAGGTTATCATGCAACTTCCCTAGCTACAGCTCACTTTGACTCTAAATACTTAATGATAAATGTCCCATCGTCAATGTTTTTTTCAACCTGAGTTATGAGGAAAGACAAGCCCTAAAGACATTAAAAACGAACTCCATTTGTATAAGGCCCACTGATAAAGGGTGGGGGTGGTGGTGGCGGTGATGAGCATGAATTCCTATGACTGTTATATGAAGGACAAGTTGAGTAATGATTTGACTTATCTTAAAACTGATAAAGCACATGTTGAACAAATTGTTTCTAAAGTGCATGATATTTTATATGATTTATTAGTGGTTGGTTTAATAGAAAAAGATCTATATGATTTTCTACATGTTAACTTTCCTGTCTTACCTATGATTAAGGGTCTACCCAAGATCCATAACGATCCTTTGAAACTTCCATTGAGACCCATTGTTTCGTGGGCGGGATGGGTCACTGAAACTATGTCTTCCTACCTTCTACCTAACACCCTTGGAGTACCACAAGGCTCTATACTAGGGCCCTTGCTGTTCTCCATCTTCATTAACGACCTTTATACTGTCCTCCCAAAAGTCAGCTGTATCCAATATGCTGATGACTCTACTCTGATTTGCTCAGCCACATCTCCAGTAGAGTTATGGTCAGCTACCCAGACCACCTTTAATACAATAGAAAAATGGCTTTCTGAACATTGTCTGATCCTAAATCCCAAAAAAATTTAAATGCTGTTATTTTCACCAACATGTAGGTCTACTGCTTTCACCCTTACCATAAAATCAAATGATGGCACAATAATCTCCCCGACCCATCTACAAAACTATTAGGTGTCATCATAGACAATAATCTAAAATTTGACTTACATGTTAACCAAACTATCAAAACCATCAATAAAAAACTAGAGTCACTTTACAGAATAAAAGCCTTCCTAACCCCTCCAGCTAAAATTGCCATAGCTCGCTCTCACCTTCTTTCAACCCTTCTGCATGCATCTCTTCTACTCTCGAATTTAAACACGACTGTCCTTAACAAACTCTCAATTTGCTACAACCACATTGCCAGGTTTGCCACTGGGCTGCCTTTTAGGACACATCATTGCATCAATCTAAATCAGCTTGGGTGGCTTGAACTACTCAGCCCAATCCAGTATAACCAACTGATTATGGCCTATAAAATCCTCTATAATCCAGACAATACTCCTGCACTTAAAAGTATTATCACCCCCTATAACAATCCTAGAACACTTCGATCCTCTAACAAACTACTAATTCAAACTAGCAAAATTAATAACACAGCCGGTGATTCTCTCTTTGCAAACTCTGTAAGTAGATCCTGGAACTCTCTTCCAGCTGATATTACCTTACTTTCCACCTTAGGTCATTTTAAAACTAGACTCAAACAACATTTGTCACTTAACTGGCTATGTCAATGTATCAAGCCTGGCAAACTCTCTCTAGAATGTGTAAAATCTGTTAACCAGTTTACTGTGCAATTTAATTTAATCCTGACTTGTGCTCAGGATTAACTGTAACCTGTGGAACTAACTTGCTTACTTATGTAATCTCTGTAAATAGTCTGTTTGTAATATGTAATGCTGGTATTATGTAATGCTGTATCTGCTTACCCTTGGAGCTTTTCTCCTCGGGCCTCTGCTGAAAATGGACATGCATCCAGTCGGACTATCCCGGTCAACAAATGTAAAATAAATAAAATAAATAGATGTCCATGTAGACTGAAAATCAATTAAGACCAATGTTTGTTACTTTGAATACTGTTCTAAATGCTACATAACAGTTTGTGCAAGATTTATATGATAATGAGTAATGAATATGTGAATGGCTGTTACATGGCAACAATGGATATGAGGGACTTATTTACAAGCATCCCTAATGATTATGATGTAGAAATGATAAGATGTAAGCTAACAGGTCAAGCCGACTTTACTAATAATAGAGTGCTAGTTATATGTATTCTGTTGGAATTGATCTTAGGAAACAATTTATTTATTTATGGGGATGATATTTACTTGCAGTAATGGGGGGTAGCCATGGGCCCCCCTGCACTAACACATACATTAATTTATTTTAGGGGAAGGAGTGTATGGAGACCATCTAAAGTTCTATTGTCATTTTGTAAATGATGTTTTTATATTTACAGCATTTATTTCTTTTATTTGGAAACCACCACTACTATTTTAAAGTTTACTTCACAGATATCTGATAGGAGGACTGACTTTTTAGAGGTATGAATTATTAAAGATCAAGATGGGAACATTGATACATCTATGTTTTGGAAAGACTGTTGGAGAAATAGTCTATTGATTAAAAGGAGTATGCATCCTAGCCATATATACCCTAATATAGTTAGGAGTCAATTTAAGAGAGCTTCCAGGCTCTGTACCAATAATGCTGATTTTTCAAGATAGGTTAAGAGATTTAAATGGACAGTTTGAAGAATGTGGCTATGATGGCAGGATTTTGGAGAAGAAGATAAATTTGTTAAATAAAAGGGATAGTACAGCAAAGCCTTTCTTTTCCCAAGGAAAGCAATTTAGGAATTTTAAAGGTAAAAATGCACGTAAACTTGGTGATAGGGTGAAGGTCTATATAAAATATACAAATGATTTGGGTCCCGTATATGACATCATATGAAAAAATTGGAATGCTTTAGTAGTAGATGACAAGATAGCTGATACTGTAGGTCCCACTCCCAGTTTTCTATTCAAAAATTGTCGAAATTTAAAAAGACAACTGTGTGACAAGACCATAAAGCCTATTAATATTAGGAGAGATATTAAGGTACGGATGTTTGCTTGCTTTAGTTGCAGGGCTTGCCATGTTATTTCCAAACAACAACACTATGTACATCCAAGGTTTGATTTTACTTTTAGACCTAGGGGCTATGTGGACTGTAAGTCTGAAAGTGTTGTCTATTTGGCTACCTGCGAACTATGTTCATGCTTCTATGTAGGAAAAACTAATAAAATGATAAAAGACATAAATATGAGGCACTTATATGATATTAAACTTTTCATTGTTAATAATGCTTTAGCTAAACATGCAAAAGGAAACAATAGACATTCCTTCTTGTTTAAAGCGTTAAGAACTGTGTAATTGAACAATAGGGCTGGAGATTTCACCAATGTGACAGAGATGCCTGAAACAAAGTGGATAGTGCGATTACAAGCTGACAAACACCCTGGTTGGAATAGGTGTTTGCCATTAAAGCCTATATTGAAAGGCAGGAAATTGAGGTTTTAATTGTTCTATTAGTAAGCATATAAGGAGATTATACTGATTGTATTGTTGAATCTGATTAAGCATTTGATACGCAAAAGCGCTCATTCTATCTGTGTTTCTAGAAATTAAAAGTCTTTTATTCTCAGCCAGGGTGGCCACCTTTTATGTTTTCTGCTACTGATAAAATGTGGAAAGAAGGATGCAATGAATAATATAGAAAGATGCCCTAACAGCTGACAAAAATGAGAAAATAACATTATTCGAACTGAACTAGGCCCTCTGTATTTCTTATTGTGATATGTAACAAAATAAGGATTTGACCATACCCTGTAGAAGAGAACAAAGATATAACATAGTAAGTCAAAAAAATGGAATGATCTGTTGGCAAGAGTAAACTTAGACAGTACAAATCAGTGGGATACTAACGCACATTAAAGAGGAGAAGCAGCTTAGCCTTTTATTATATTTTATTATCTAAGCTTCTCAAAGTCAACAAAATGATATGATTATAAGTAGATCTCTTAATAAATGGTTAATTTGAAGAATGTACATGTTCATTAGGATGAACATTTTCATAGCTTCACACTGGTAACACACCCTTTTAAAAGTTTTTAATATTTGACGAGAGCAGATTTAATACGCATAAATGTCTACATGTTATTGTAAATATTTTGGCATGTACAGTTTCTTTAATTCAGGAATGATGTTGATTGATTCTGTACCTAAATGAGAAATAAGAATTTGTTGTCAGATTCCCCTAGAAGGCATTTGGATGAGGCACTAGGAGGATTTTAATAAAATTCATTGTTTGGAGCACTATTGATCATCCTGTTCTGTGATTTTAAATATTGATATTCGCTAGTAGTATGGAGGCAGGTAGCGAGAGTCACCCAGACGTACGGCAACTTCAAAGTAATGTGGGCAACCTAGTGTTAGTGAAGCATCAGTGTAGGATGGTGGAAAGTAATTTATTCAACAATTTTCAAAATACGAAAGAGACAACAATGAGTTGGTCTAAAATCAATAAGTTGCTGTTCCTTTGAAAGAAAGAGAGACAGAAAGAACTGAGTTTGTTCTATGACAAGGTCACACCACAGCAGTATATACACTTAGATTTAAACCTAAGGGATTTATGCATTGACAAATGTCCCGCTTATGTGTTTGAAAAAGAAGACATTGATTTGATGGACAGAGGGCAAGCTGTGATTATTAAATGCACAAAAGAATGGTTAAACTCTATGAATGAGTTTGACCAATATAAGCATGCTCAGCTGGTAGCAAAAAAATTTATGTTAGAAACTGAATTAAAGACTGATTTGAAACCTGAGTATTTTAAAAGCAATATAAATGATATTTTGAGGGGTGTGAAAAATTAGAACTTGAAACAGTTAAACATATAAAGAAGAAGCTGCAAGATGATCAGGATGATTATAAAATAAAAATAAAAAACATTTCTCTTGACAAGGAAATAGGCAGACAATCAAGCGAGATTCATGTCTATCATTAGGGCCATGTTACCCATGTGATTAAGTGAGTTATGGTGAGAGAAGTGTTCCTTCTACATCACTGTTGGAAAGAGAAGAGACTTCTGCTGCTAGATCAGTTTCTTTTGAGGATGCATATGAAAGTATGGGCAAAGCACCCATATTTACAAGTAATTTCAGGGGTGCAACAGTAGAACATGGAGCTCTTTGAATAAGTATGACAAGATGTGGAAGGAAGGTATAATACCCAGGATTCTTTACAAGTAATATATACAGTTATGACATTTCCTAGTAACTTTCATTACTTTGTAAAGGATTACATTTTGCTTCAACTGTTCTCCCCTTGTGGGACAGTGTTGTTATAGATTTGTTTAGACTATGCAGGAAAATATGTTTGCAGGAATGGTTTAGTAAAAAGGATATTATAAAAATGTTTGAGAGTGAAAATGATTCTTTAGAGACTTATTTTACAGCAGATGAACCTGTAAGTGATTTATCTATTTATTCATTTGAGGATGATTCTCTGGATGTCGCAAACTACAAGTACAATGTTAATGAGATAGAAAGTTGTAATCTTTGTAAGAGATACAGTTTAATCAAAATGCCTATATTTAAGAGTAAAAATACTTTTGTCCCACCTAATACTAATACAGTTAACATCTCTAAGAAAGTATGTTATTAATTATTTCTTAAAGTTTACAAGCATTTCTGCAACAATTAAAGTTTCATTTTTGATTAAAGACAAATGGACAGCAGTATAGTAGTTAAAGTCTATGAAACAAAAACTGATTGTGTATAGGGCTGACAAAGGGGGTAATGTAGGGATTATGGATAAGTCATCTTATTTAACAATATTTTATGCAATTTGAGTAATGAAAAATTCTACATGAAAATAAATAAGTGTATGGGGGCAATAAAAATGAGGAACTATTTGAATTGTTGAATGGTGGGAATAGATTGTTTTCTTTGAGAAGAGAAGATGTTGATGCTTTGTTTAATAAGTTTTCCACTAAATATATTTTTATGCAGTCCCCAAGGTACATACATCTTTTCATTCCCCCCAGAAGCGGGTAGTTACATGGATGGGTCAGTATAATTTTGGATAAATATGTAACTTCCTTTATCTACTATACTACCACTCTTACTCTACTAAAAAACTCTGTTCATCCTATATATACTTCCCCATAACACTATTATTCCTTAATTCCTATATATAGATTCCTATAATACTATTATTCCTAAATTCAACATCTTTCTCACACCCATAAGCTCACCTCTCTACAATGTCTCTCATCTCCTATACTATTCTCTTTACATTCTTTCTATCCTTCTATCTCCATCCTATATATACTTCCCTATAACATTATTCCTTAATTCCTATATATAGATTCCTATAATACTATTATTCCCAAATTCAACATCTTTCGCACACACATAAGCTCACCTTGACAATGTCTCTCATCTCCTATACTATTCTCTTTACATTCTTTCTATCCTTCTATCTCCTACTACCGTATTTCTCCATAAATAAGACCTAACCAGAGAATAAGGCCTAGCATGGTTTTCCATGGTGGTCATGATATAAGACCTACCCCCAAAATAAACCCCAGTTAAGATCGTCAACAACATACGACGGACATGTTGAATTATAAAATAATATTATTGACACCTGTTGACTGAGGTTATTGTACTCTGCTCGCCATTTTCTGGACCATTTGGACACCCAACTTCTTCTCTTTGCAGAAAGTCATAAGATTCTTTCCCTGGGAGTCCTCCATGATTTTTACTGTAACCCTAAACCTCACTCACACTTGACGGTTGAGATCCTTGGCCCATAAACACTGGCACTTGATAACAAGCGGCTGTGGTGTCTTCTTAACTGTCGCCATTTTGTGTTGCCACTCCTGTCCATAAGTCTTCAATTAACCCCCCTCAGACAATATGAGTGCAAAAAGAAAGAGCTCTTCCGTTGAATACAAGAAAGGAATTGTGGAAGACTCCCGGGGAAAGAATCTGATGGCTTTCTGCATAAAGAAGTTGTTGGATCTCCGAATGGTTTGAAAATGGTGTGCAGCATATGATAACCTCAGGCAACAGGCCGACAAAGGAAATGCTAAGAAGTGCAAGTGTGGTTCAGATCGGCCACCATTATTTCCTGAGTTGGAAGACATCATCTGTGAATGGATTGCTAACAGGAGAGCAAAGGCTTTGGTGTAGCACAGGACTGATATTCAAGCATTTGCCCTTGCAATGGCACCACAATTAGAAATATCCCCAGAAGAATTCAAAGCAAATTAACACTGGTTGGATGGCTTCCTTCAGCGATATGAATGATCTCTAAGAAGAAAAACAACACTGTTCAAGCTGGAAGATACTGAAGTTAATAAATGTGCACTTGCATTCAAGTCCTTTGTTGTTGGCATCGACTTTTCTAAATAACAACTCTCCAACATGATCGCTATGGATGAAACTGCAGTGTTTATGGGCCAAGGATCTCAAACAGCAATTGATCAGAGGGGTGCCTCATAAATCTACATTCCCTCCACTGGTTACGAAAGTGCACATTACCTGAATTTTGGCAATTTGTCTAGATGAAAAGAAAACTGCACCTCTAATCATTAGTAAGGGCAAGAAAGATAAGACTGAACGTGTTTCAGGCATTTACATTCTTGAAACCAAAAAAGCCTGATGCACACAAGCAGTTATAAGGAAGTGGGTCGATGTAATGTTGCCACTTGTTTTGCAAGGTGGCGAAGGATGTCTGTTAGTCTGGGATTCAGCCAGCACTCACCGTGCTAAAGACATGAAGAAATTCCTTGCACGTAGAAGAATAGATCAAATAATGATTCCCGCAGGAATGACTGCCTATCTCCAGACTCTTTTATAATGCAATAAACAAGCCATTCAAGGACCGTTTATGCATGGAACTCAATGACTACATTGAAAATAGAATGGAGAGAAATCAGCATGGAAACTTTGTGAAGCCTAGCCTGTAAGAAGTCGTGACTTGGGTGAAAAATTCATGGGATAAAATCACTGACAGCTGTGTTGCCAATGCACTATGAGCAGGTTACTTGGACAAGCAGTGCTCATTTAAGGAGAGCTGTATTGCTAGGTATGATAGACTGGGGCCAATGGTTCTACAGGAAATGGAGTCGCAAGAAATTCAGACCGGAATTTGGGGGTTGGAGACTTATGACAATGTTCCAGAAGAAGATGACATGATTGTATTTGAATAACTTTTCTGTTATCGGGGCAACAGAATGGACTGCTTCTGCTTTCAGCTGCCAGCAAGCTCTTGTCAGTTTTTTTTACTTTATTTTTTAAGGTAAGGTTTCATTATCAAGGGGTAATTACAAAGTAAGGCCACTAGTTCCCAGACTTCATTTTTATGACTTTCCATCATTCTTCTCTTACGGTTTGGGTAAGGAATAAAGAAAGCATCACCAACCCAAAAGTGACAGTTATTCACCTGTTTTATTCCCCTCCCCCAATACACATGTATTGAGATTTTTCTGCACTTTCTGTTAAGCATGAAATATTGCACTGTGAAAGCCAAGGTGTAGGTATTCTGAAGATGAAATGTTTATTCCACTGTTTATGTAGAATTCTCACACAACTGAGAACGTGTTACCTAGAACTGTTGCCCAATAACAGAAAAGTACCAAATAAATGTCAATTTGTGTACATGAATAAATGTTGACTTTTGTACATGAAAAAATGTCGATTTTTGTGCAGGAATAAATGAATAAATGTAGATTGTTGTATGGGGGGGGGGTAAATAAGGTATCCCCTGATGATAAGCCCTAATGCGTCCTTCGGTGGGGGAAAAGTATAAGACCCGGTCTTATTTTCGGGGAAATACGGTACAATTAACATCACATCAAACAACCTATATATCTTACAAACCTGCTTCAATAACAACCACACTTACACAATCTTTTGCCAGTTACAATGCAGTAGCCTCTAGTCTATATGCTACAGACTTAATTTTACAAACCAAACTAAAAATTGTCCCCCTTCAAAAAACAGTAACACTAACTTTGCTCTAGACTGTCTCCACAAAATTAAAAAGAAACTGCAACCTGTAACACTCCCTACTTACTCCAACTTAATTCAATGTGGAGATATACAACCAAATCCCGGTCCCTCCCCCCACCACTTACAGTTCTCCTAACTCCTTAAAATCCCTAAACTTTACAATCCTTAATCTTCAAAGCATAAAGGAAAAAAACCCACCTACATGCCTGGTTAACTCAAAATAAACCCAACTTCACTCCCGCTACAGAGACTTGGCTAAAACCATATATGAAAGATGCTGAATTCCTACCCCCTACATATGCTTGCCTTAGAACAGACAGACTACAGAAAAAGGTGGAGGTGTTGCCTTGATATATGCAAATGCCTTCAGTATAGTCCCATACACAAAGTCTGTCCCACAATTCTCCACAGCAGAGATACTAGTAGCCTACCTAAAACTGAACAACTATAAAAGCCTTTGTATTGTGGTTTTATACATCCCCCAGGCAATAACATTCCTATGCTAGAAGATATCCTTGCCTGGACAACTAACAATATTAAAAATGAAACGATCATCTTAGGGGATGTTAACATTAACTGGCTTGATATCTCTAGTCAGCATCCTCCCACTAACATTAACCTATATAACTACACCCAGCTAATCACCAATATAACTAGACCCAGCAATAAAAATGACAAAATGCTCAATCCTGGATTGGAGCCTGGCTTCTGAGCCTAACAAAATCTCCTCCTCAGGCACACTACCAAATAATATTACTGACACTTAAGAAATTGTTAGTGTGTAAAACTACCTCAACACTAAGTAAACACCAGTTTAAGCAAGCCAGAGATTTATCTCACTTCTGCCTTACCACCTTTAATGAAATCTTACAAAGTATCAACTGGGCACCGTTAAAATCTCTCCCTCTCGATGATGCTGTTGAATTCTTCAATTCAACATTCCTTAGGATCTTAAATAGTTTAGCCTCACTCTGTCAAAAAAGAGTAAAGACTAATCATGTCAGCTGGCTTATCAAACCCACAAAGCAAATCATGACCACTAGGGACAAAGCATGGAGAGCTTGGCAAAAAAATAAAAATCCTTCTCACCTCATTCAATGTAAAAAGCTACGCAATCAAGTAAAATCAAATAAAATCACTAGTCATTAAAAATAAAAAATAACACTTCCAAAGTCTTCAAGACCAGCATAAACAAAACCCAAATAAAGTTTGGGGTGCAATCAATTCCTTACTTCATCCAGGCTCAAATAACAATGCTTGCCCTAATGCAGATAAAACACCCTCACTCTTTATCTCATATTGTATTGATACCATAGCCAAGCTTACCGCCACCTTCCCACAAACAAACCTCTATCCGGCTCAACCATCATCATCATCATACTCCTTGACTTTCTCACTACCTAGTTTCTCCCTGTCACCTATACCAACCTCTATTATAAAAAAATCTCCTTCATAAACTCAAAACTTGCACTAACGTACCTGACAAGTTACTGGCTGAATTCCTACAACTGTCTGCAAGATGCATTGCCTGCCCCATCAGCATACTCCTTAACAGATCAATTCAGGAGTGCCATGCACCACATACTTGGAACAAAGCATATGTTCTCCCTCTTGATAAAGTTGGAAAACCCCTGACGTCTCCATTTACTGACTCATCGTTATTCTCTTTCCTAACTCCAAAATATTCACAAAATGTGTTCACACTCAGCTTCTTAAGCATCGGACTCAAAACAAATCCGTTCTCCTACTCAGCACAGCTTCAGGTCAGGTCACAGGACTATGACAGCTTTTACTCCCTTTATCTCTCAGATGGTCAGATGCTTTACTCTTTTACTGTCTCAGAACTATGGAATACCCTCCCACCTTCAATCAGAACCATCAGCAATCCAGCTCTCTTTAAGAAGTCCCTCAGACAACACCTCGCCTCTCTCTGGCTATGCATATGTGCCAGTATAACACTCTCCAAAACATGACTCCTTCCTCTATAACCCCACACCTTATTCCATCTCTACACTCACATAACTTTTCCATCTCTCACTTACCACAGCTGACCGCATGTGCACTTGCTCTTCCTTTCTATATCTCACAATTGTTCATGCCTACAAACCTCCATGAGTCAATATTCATAAAACTGATACTCTATTTGTACTAACTCCAACAATACTGTTAATTACACTGCACAATATAAATGGCTCAAGTACAGCCCTCCCATTTGGTTGCACTAATATGATCTATTTTAGTGTATAATATTATGTATTGTATATGTAAATATCCTGTACTGTTTTGTTCATACTAGTGTGTATATATTGTGATTGTATATACTATGTATTCTGTAATTTCATATTACGTATCGTTCAACCTTTGTGGAGGTTTTCTCCACAGGCCTCCACTGAAAATCTTCTCACCTATAAATAAATAAATAAATAAACAAACAAATAAATAAATAAATAAAGCTCCTTTACATGTTAAATACAACTAAGGTTGTTACTAGAATCAATAATATGAACTGTGAATCCAATTCTTACTGGTTAAGTTTAGATATAAAGAGTTTATACATGTTAGTTCAATATATGTATTGTTTAAAAGCTGTTGCACAGTATTTACAGTGGATATAAAAAGTTTACACACCCCTGTTAAAATGCCAGGTTTTTGTGATATAAAAAATAAGACCACAATAAATTATTTCAAAACTTTTCCCGCCTTTAATGTGACCTATAATCTGTACAATTCAATTGAAAAACAAACAAATATGTTAGGGGAAAAGTATAAAAAATAAAAAAACGTACAATACGCTGGTTGCATAAGTGTGCACACCCTTAAACTAATACTATGTTGTGTGTGCACATCCTTAAAGTAATACTTTGTTGAAGCACCTTTTGATTAAATTACAGAATTTAGTCTTCTTGGGTAGGAGTCTATCAGCATGGCACATCTTGACTTGGCAATATTTGCCCACTCTTCCTTGCAAAAGCACTCTAAATCTGTCAGATTGTGAGGGCATCTCTTGTGCACAGCCCTCTTCAGGTCACCCCACAGATTTTCTATTGGATTTAGGTCTAGGCTCTGGCTGGGCCATTCCAAAACATTAATTTTCTTCTGGTGAAGCTATTTTTTTGTTGATTTGGATGTATGCCTGGGGTCATTGTCATGTTGAAAGGTGAAATTCCTCTTCATCTTCAGATTTCTAGTAGATGCCTAAAAGTTTTGGGCCAAAACTGACTAGCATTTTGAACTGTTCATAATTCCCTCTACCTTGACTAAAGCCCCAGTTCCAGCTGAAGAAAAGCAACCCCAAAGAATGATACTTCCAGCACCACACTTCAGCATGGGGATGGTGTTCATTTGGTGTTGCGAAGTGTTGTTTTTGCGCCAAATGTTCCTTTTGAAATTGTGGCCAAAAAGTTCAACCTTGTTCTCATCAGACCATAACACATTTTCCACATGCTTTTGGGAGACTTGATGTATTGTTTTGCAAATTTTAGCTGGGCCCAGATGTTTTTCTTTGTAAGAAAAGGCTTCCATCTTGCAACCCTACTCCATAGTCCAGACATATGGAGAATATGGGAGATTGTTGCCACATGTAGTACACAACCAGTACTTGCCAGAAATTCCTGCAGCTTCTCCAGTGTTGCTGTAGGTCCCTTGGTAGCCTCCATGACCAGTTTTTATTATGTCTTTTCATCAATTTTGGAGAGAAGTCCAGTTCTATGCATCAGTATATTTTCTCCACTTTTTGATGACTGTCTTCACTGTGTTCCATGGTATATCCAATGCTGTGTAATTTTTGTACCTTCTCCTGACTAATACCTTTCAACAATGAGATCCCTTTGATGCTTTGTAAGCTCTCTGTGAACCATGGCTTTTGCTGTAGCAGGCAACTGAGTAAATGTCAGGAAAATCCTATTAGGACAGCTGAACTTTATTTGGTGTTAATCGTAGTTTCTTTAATTGATGGCAGGTGTGTACCCAAGAAGACTGAATGTTGTAATTAAATCAAAAGGTGCTTCCAGAAAGTATTAGTTTAAGGGTGTGCACACACAACAAAGTATTAGCAACCAGCGAATTGTACGTTTTTTATTTTTTATATTTTTCCCCTAACAGATTTGTTTGGTTTTCAATTGAATTATACAGGTCATAGGTCACATTAAAGGTGGGAAGAGTTTTGAAATGATTTATTGTGGTCTAATTTGTTTATATCACAAAAACCTGACATTTTAACAAGGGTGTGTAAATATTTATATCCACTGTAGGTGAGGGCGTTTTTTCTTCTTATATATTATCTTTGTTTCACTTTGTTCTGAAACACAATCTGTTTGTTTTTGGAGAGCAATGGTTTGTACAGAGAAGGGGAACAACAATGGGTGTCCCTTATGCTCCCTCCTATGCTAACATCTTTATGGCAGATTTTGAAAGGTATTTCATGTATCAAGATGAATTTATGATTAATAATGTTATGAAGTACGTTAGATACATTGATTATCTGTTATTTTTGTGCAAGGGGGAACAAAAAGCAGGGAAGGTTTTATTAACAGGCCGAATAGCAATACACGGGAATTGAAATTTGATTTTGATATATTTGAAACAACAGTTAATTTTTTGGATATCAATTATATAGGAAAGAGACATCAGCTAATAATTTTTTACATGCTTCTAGCTCACATCCACCACATCTAATTAACGTGTTACCATCAGGAGAATTAATTAAGTTGAAAAACACCACCACTGATGAGAAAAAGTTACTCCAGCTGGTAGAGGAAATATAATTTGGTTTACAACAAAGTGTGTGTGTGTGTGTGTGTGTGTGTGTGTGTGTGTGTGTGTGTGTGTGTGTGTGTGTGTGTGTGTGTGTGTGTGTGTGTGTGTGTGTGTGTGTGTGTGTATGGAGGGGTCATAGACGTCAATTTCACAATGTAGGGGCACAGTATTTACTGAAGTTGATCATGGTGGCACTATGAAAGAGAACTGTATTAGTCATGTGGGTCAACCGATTTATTGAGTAATGAAATATTTGACATTTTCAGATGTTTTTGTTCAAGTAATCATATCCAATTAGCACATTTTTAATCTGATGATTTATTATGTAAGGTTCTGCCAAAAGCTCCCATTTTCCTTACAGTAGGGAACTAAATATTGTAGAGATTTTTATCATTTAAAACTATAACACAACATACCACAAGTTTTAAGAATAGCTGCAGTTTGGAAACTTACATTTAGTGTAAGTACATTTACAATAAATGGTAAATACACAGATTTACTGAGTATTATAATTGTCAAATAAGAGTAGTTTATACTATAAAATGTAATAGTTTTGTGGCAAAATGCTACATAGGTCAAAGTAAAAGGGCATCTAAGGTTAGATGCCAAGAACATTTTTCTGGTATAAGGACTGGGAATAAAAACAGTAGCATGTGACTGCATGCACAACCATAGCATGGTGGTGAAACCGGTGCTTTTTATTTTGTGTTACTGGCTAGAAGTGTTTTGTCTAAGGGAGATGTGGTCCTTGCCTTAAATTAACTTGAGACAAAAATGATTATTAGATATTTTACCATGTCACCCCATGCATTAAATAATGAAATTAATTGGGAATGTTTAATTTAGTGTAGCTTAAAGTAATGAATTTAAACATTTATAATATTTGATGAGAGCAGATTTAATAAGCATAAATGTCCATATTTTTATTGTAAATATTTTGCCATGTACTGTTTTTTTAATTCAGGAATGGTATTGACTAATTGTGTATTTAAACAAGAAGTAAGAATTAGTTGTAAGATTTCTCTAGAAGGCATTTGACCGAGGTGCTAGAGATATTTCAATAAAATGGATTGTTAGGAGCACTACCAACCAGACAATTTTGTGATTTTAAATATTCTGTGGTTTGTTTGGATGATATTTGAAAGCATACCTATTTACGTCTGTTTTCGGATAAGGCTTGCTGTTTCTACATGGTACATGAGTCTGGGATGTGTTAATATGCTGACAGGATTGTGCACTGCTTTAGACAGTTGGATATCGCTGTAGTTTATGCCAGTGAGGAATATATTTTGTTTAATTTGGGGGGATGGATAAGAGGAAGCAGTGCCATCAATAGCACTGTAACATGGCTGATGCAATGTGAGGAACATAAAATGTGCAAGACATTCCTCTTGTAGCTGATCAAAGCTTGAGATGGAATTAAACTCAGCTACTGTTCAATGCTCAAACACATATATCTTTCAGACCTCCCTTTCATCTCATCTACTATCACCTCTGATCACTAACATTATTTTTAGAACAAACACTAAACTTGTATAAACAATTTATGACTTGTACTTTTAATTATACTCTCTGTATTATTTTTGACTTTATCTATATTTTAACTTTTGTGTTTTTTAAACATATAATCCCTGATTTTGTAGTTGTATTTTAAATTGCATATTTATGCTTTTATATACTGTATATTCCATACTGTACTTATGTTATATTCTGTTAACTGCTTTTGGAGTTTTTCTCCCTGGGCATCTACTGAAAATGGGCTCTGCTTGGCCCAGTGGACTTCCCGGTCATCAAACTGGAACTGAATAAATAAATAAATCACTGCATTAACCTCCTGTACTGCACAGTGCTCCAGCAACCGCGGTAGTGGTGCTGCGGTAGCATTGTCGCCTCACAGCAAGACGTTGTCCCGTTCGATTCTCAGCTAGAGCGTCTTCTGTGTGGAGGCATGCATGAATGGGCATACCTTTGTTGAAGGTTGTGTGTCAGGGCTGATAACTTGGCACTTAAAAATCCACTACCAAACATTAGCAGACCGGAGTTCCGCTGTGGCCACCCCTAACTGGGATAAGCCGAAAGATACAACAACAACAACAACTGCATAGTGCTCCAGCAGCACTGATAGTGCATTAGCCTTCTCCAGTGCACAATGCTCCAACACTGATATCACTGTATTAACCTCCTGCACTGTACAGTGCTCCAGCAACACTGATAGTGCATTAGCCTTCTCAAGTGAACAATGCTCTAGCAACACTAATATCACTGCATTAATCTCCACCACTGCACAGTGCTTCAGCAACACTGATAGTGCATTAGCCTTCTCCAGTGCACAATACTCCAGCAACACTGATATCAGTACATTAACCTCTTCCATTGTAAAGTGCTCCAACAATACTAAATGGATGCAGAGGCTTCCAGTGCTAGCTGCACCCTTAGGTTGTCAGGTGATACAGATTTTAATTCTGACTCACCTCAAGAATGATTTTATTACACAGTTATCTTGTCATGTCCTATTGCTTAATTATCTAGTATTTTTATTTCTTAGCTCCCAAATGAGAACAGCCAACTCAAACACATATCAAATAGCAGAAAAAATAAAGGATTAAGTAAACAAACATGAAAAAAAGACTCATGCAGTAAGAGAAATAAGGGTGTACACTTACTGAAAGGAAAATTGTCTGGGAGCAGCTTTATTGTGTTATTTCAGTTGAATGGTCAGAAATGATGAAGGATGCCTCCCACATGATGATGTGTGAGGCCCCTGACAACAAGCTATTGCAGGTCTGACCTCTTGGGCTTCAAGAGGATATATGCTATGGGCCATAAATAGGAAGTAGACAAGGCCACCGTCTTCTGTGATACAGCAGTTGTGGTGCTCAGGTTCCCAGCTCTCACGCTCTCACCACATTCCTACTCTATGCAGAAACCAAGGCTCTTGTGTCAAATATGAGTCAGGAGAGATTTGGAGGCACTTGTGGTCAGAGGGGTAATAGATTCTGCCACAACATTACAGAGGATGAGGTAGTAGCACAGGGTTAGTTGTAATCCTATAGATGTAAAGCTCCCTAATGACACACCAAAACTTGAAATTACAAGTAAATACATACATAGATGCATACCTAAAGCATAACTACATAAAAGTACAATGAGTAAATGTGTCTCACCAGAAGGAATTCCTTAAGATGCTCCTCAATATTTTTTCCAAGAATAGTGAAGAGGGCTGCAAACACATGTATGATTGCCTTTGCCAGACAGTGGATATTGTTGGAGTAACCTGGTAAAAGAAAATAATAATTTGTTAAGTTTTCCAACTCTTTTCATTATTCTATACTTTATAAACTAACTTATTTTAATTCTTAGGTTCATAGGTAAGTACTAGGGTAACTGCCCTTGTGAGCCATTTTAAGCCTAGCCAATTTCATTTGTGGTGTATGAATTAACCTATCCCTTTGGGTGTTTATTGGCCTTACCTATCCGATGGTTGATAATTATATATTACTCCTGGTGAGAATAACTGGGATCATACTATAGCGAATTTGAGGTGACTCATTAATGGGATAAAGCATTTAGGACCTGTCTCTTCCATTATTTGGTATAGGGTGCAGCCCGGGGGGGTGGGGGTGTTCTAATACCTATCAATAAATTCAAGTTGCACTTGACTATGGACATGGATGAGGATCTGTTCCAGAGAAGGGGTATCCCCTGTAAGATATACCTGTCCTTCAAAACCATTCTGTTAATGTTGCAGAAGTTTAGAACCATAGACTGAATATTTTTGGTGCAATTTGACTTGCTGATGTATAGTGTCCATCAGTACTGGGTCTGAGGATGCCTTATATGCCAGACACAGGTCACCTCTTAGCAGTCTTTAGCATACCAAATATAGTGACAAGGCTCTGAGGTGGTCCATGTTGTAAAGTATCTATCTTGGGCGTTCCAGTTGTTGCATATGCATGGACACATACATACCAAAGGCTGCATTATATTCAATGACTGACCTTATGAGGGCCGAGTAAAGGGAGCCAATGACATCCCTAGATCTAGTCATAACCCTTTGTTTAAAAGATGTTCAATACAAAAGGACTTTCGTAAGCTAATGGACACATGTTGGTCAAACCGTAGATCACTTGACATATGTTCATAGTTCAAAGTTCATAGGTTAGTACTAGGCTAACTGCCTTTGTGGGTCATTTTAAGCCTAGCCAATTACCCTGAGAATAGAACCTTGTCCATTGTATCTTTAAGGTAAACACCTTAAACATTATGCAAACCTCCTAAATCTTAACCATTAAGATCAACTCTGAGGGGTATATTGTCAATGTGGTAGTTCCCCAGCATAGATGACATCCCAAAGGATACAATAATGCATTTTTGGCATTTAGTTTCAATCCATCATTCTGGCATGAGTTATTTTTTGGAACAAACCTTCCTGCAAATGGATAAGTCATTTGAGGATTCAGTAACTACTCCTATCTTGACGTCATCTGCAATCTTAGTAACACACAGCCCTTTGCTATTGGCTTTACTTCAGAGAGGTAGATGCCAAACCAGAGGGACCTAAGCACCCAACCCTGGGTGAGTCCACTAGTGACTGGTCTCTTTATGGAGGTAGCTTCCCTTACTTTGATATCCTGCATCTTATCTGTGAGCCAGCTGGCAATCCACTACTATGTCTGAGTGGTTGAACTATGTCAGAAGCCTTGGCGAAAAAAAGTATGCAATGTTTACTGTTTTACCTTCATCCAGGGATTTGGTGATGAAGCATGACCTGCACTTGATGAATCCAACCTGAGACAAGTCCAGTATTTGAGGGTTCCCTATATCCTTAATGATCAGTTCCATGATAAGTGTTTCCATGGCTTTGCATATGAGGCCAGTCAGATTTATGGGTCTGTAATTGCCTGGGTCTGTAGAAGGTCCTCCCTTATGCAGATGATTCACTGTAGCTGTACTCCATTTGTACAAAACCTGCATGGATGCTGAGGTTGCACAGTGTTTCATGCTATTTAAGATGCATCCAGGGATATTGTCAAGACCCATCAATCCATCAATGCAGTATTTTTAGCTTTTATTAGCGCTTTCAGGACTTGGTCTTGTGTAATAGTTGGAGGTGAATTGGTTTCGGGTATATCATTTTGGATAGATGGAAGGGAGAGAGGAGTCAAGTATGAGCTGAATTTATTAACCAGTAGGTTAGTTATAGCTTCAGCTTCTTTGTAGTTAATTTATAATTTCAGTAATATTTGCATTAATAAAACACATTTTGATATTTTAAGTAAAGGATTCAAATTCATTCCTAATATGAAAGGTGACCTGGTTCAGTCCTTAATAGATATGAAGTTGTTCCTAAGGAAAGTGAATCTTCGTGTCACACTACCCCCTAGGGTGTTGGATGCAGGCCGCCAGGAAAATATGCTCATCAGGAAAAGTATATATAATCCCCCATATCACCCCCAGATTAGAAACATTGACCGGATATTAGAGAAGAAAATTAGAGAAGAATTTAAGTTTGTGGAGAAAGAACATAATATCACAAAAGAAGAATACAAAATATTGAATGAGTTAAGGTTTAATAATCAAGTCAGGGTCATGAAACCTGACAAAGGGGGAGGGGTGGTTATAATGGAAAACATTATCTATGATGGTAAAATGAATACGATCTTAGGTGATGGTAATAAATATAGAATAGTTTCCTTAAATGAAGTACAACTAGCTTACCAAAAAATAGATAATATTTTAGACAATTTGCTACTGGAAGGCATAATAGATGTCAAATTGCATCAGTTTTTGTATGTACCTAAACCAAGGATACCCATTATTTTTGGGATACCAAAGGTACATAAGAATGTTAGTGACCCACCGTTAAGACCGATAGTTTCAGCGGATGGTTCCAAGACTACCAGCTTGGCCAAATATGTGGATATAACAGCAAAGCATATTTGGGCCATGAATAAATATATACTGAAGGATTCTTGGGACCTATTAAGGGACATTAAGTCTGAGTTATTTTCAAATGATCTAATTTTTGTGACAATTGATGTCATTGATTTATTTTCATGCATACCCCACCATGAAGGCATGAGGTTATTTGAGGATATGATTTTTCTTGACAAAAAATTGTCACATTTGGAAAAGAATGCAGTGGTAGCATTGGTTGACGTTGTACTAAGGAACAACTTTATGGTTTTCA
Organism: Protopterus annectens; assembly: GCF_019279795.1. Lineage (NCBI taxonomy): Eukaryota > Metazoa > Chordata > Ceratodontiformes > Protopteridae > Protopterus > Protopterus annectens. Next base: position 1,122,359,365 of record NC_056743.1, read on the forward strand.
ATGATGAGTATTACCAGCAAATTAGTGGAGTAGCAATGGGTGCGGCCTGTGCACCCACATATGCTAACATTGTGTTAGCAGCTTGGGAGTCCAATTTTGTCCACAATTCAGGATACACACAATATTGGACTCTTTACAGACGGTTTTTAGATGACATAGTTATTTTTTGGACTGGGGGTAGTGAGAAATTTTTGGAATTCATGAATTATTTACAGAACACTACCAATTTTTTAAAATTCACGTATACCACGTCCACAGATAGGTTACAATATTTGGACGTTGAAATATATAAGAACGTGAACAATAGGGACTTTGAAACCAAGGTTTTTAGAAAAAACACCTTCTGTAATTCCTATTTACATTTCACTCATTGTAAAAGAATATTGTCAAGGGACAATTTGTGAGGGGGTGTCGTATGACTAGTAAGGATGATGATTTCATTAAGGAATGTAACACACTGGAGGGAATGTTTTTAGCCAGGGGCTATCCATCTGAATTTGTTTCTAGAACTAGAAAAGAGGTAGAGGAAAATAGACCAGGTAAATACAAACCTATAAAAGGTATAGAATTAACTGTAAATAATGATAATTTGCCATCTTTTATTAACTATAATAAAACCAATGTAGTTAATGATGGACAGTATAATTCAGCTGATGGAGTTTAATAATTTGAATATCAAAGTAAGAAAGATTTTCCAGAAAGAATGGAGCAATTTTGTTTCATTCACCGACATTCTGAATAATAAGAAAGAGATGCCCAAGGTTGTGTATAAAAATGGTAGAAGTATTAAAAATTTGTTGGAAAATAACAAAGTAAGTAACAATAATGAAATTTCTATAAAAATGTTACTATATGATAAAAATAGAAAATATGGAACATATCAATGTGGACACTGTAATCAGTGCCCACATATTAGTAACAGAATGGAAATATTGGTGCCAACAAGGGACATTAATATTACTGCCTCTGGATATTTTAATTGTGACACACAAGGTGTGGTGTATTTAGCTACGTGTTTGGAATGTAAGTCATATTATGTGGGGAAGACGGAGAGAGCATTAAAGAAGAGAATTTATGAGCATATTTATGAGATATCTAAGAAAAAAGAAACAAATGCTCTGTTCAAACACATGCTAGATTGCAATAATGCTAGATTCACCTTCTTTGTATTGGAACAGGTTAAAAAAGAAATAAGAGGAGGCCTTTGGGAAGAAAAGTTAGAATTTAAAGAGCTCTGGTGGCAGATTTTATTAGATGCAACCAATTCCCCAGGGCTTAATGACCACATTTCTTTAACTTCAGTGTTAAAATTAAGAGCAGCCAAGATTTAATTTTATCAGCAATTGCTCTTTAGGAACAGCAGATGGTGCTAGTAGGCTAGGAATGAATTTTTAGGAAATAAAAAGTAGAAAGGGTTTTAAATGAACAAATATTTAGTAGTTTTTATAAATGTTTGTATTTATGTATTTAATGTGTTTTTAAATAATTTATTGAGTGATTATGAATTTTAAATTAATGAGGAATGGTGTTCTTTTAAAGTTGAATATTGAAGTGTGTTTTTAGCAATTTTAAATGAGCCTTGTAAGCAGATGTTTTCAATGTTAATTATTCATCTAATGAACTTTATTGGTTGGTGCAGACCACATGTGAGTATATTAGGTGCTTTCAAACATTACTTGTTAGTCTGAAGAAGTCTTACATGTTTGTGGAGACGAAAACGCATTTGTGGATGTTAACAGCGTTTACGTTTTGCAGTGATTTGTTTCTTGTACCTGTAATAAAGTGAGTTGGTCATCGCTGGTGGACTGCTTCCGTGTTTTTGGATTTCTTTGTAGTTAACATCATTCACAATCAGCTCAGTGCATTTCTGCAGTGTGCTTCTGAGATTATGAACATTAACGATAAAAGACCTTGTAATTGTCTTTGGCTTGGCCTTAAACTTGGCTTTGCTGGATTTTATGAAGCTCCTGAGCTGTTTGTTTCTTTTAATGATACCTGTTCTATGGTTCTAGAAATTACTTTTCTTACTTTAGGTCTTAATTCTCTCCTGTATTGAAAGGTTTGTTGATATTATGGTTCCTCCAAGGGAGTTTGGTTTGGTGGGAATTTGAGGATTGCCAATGTATCACTTAGGAGTAGGTAGTATATCCTAGAGAGAAATTTCTAAAGGTACCTCAGATGGAAGAGGTATCTGGTTTAAGTTTTATTTTGAAGGAGATGGTTTTATGATTAGACCTAACAAATGATGAAAATATGCAAGGGATTGTGCAAGATGCCCCATATTAGTAAGGACAAGATCCAAGATGTTTATCCTCCTAGTGTTCCAGATCATGTGTATTTCCAATCCCCAGAACTATTCTACAAACACATTCTACATGTTAATATAAATGCCTTTACTTTCTTTCACAAACAAACGTAGTCCTCCATCTACTATGCCCCACATATCTAATACAATACTCCTCTCTCTCTATATTCTTCTACCTCCTACTAAACTTAACATCACTCCAAACAACATATCTACATCTATAACATCTACACATATACTATCTCTTACTATCTACTCTGAAGTATCCCCTAGCCTATATTCAACAGATTTACATTTACATACCAAAGTAAAAATCCTTCTGGTAAAAGACAGCACCTATAACCACTCGCTTTTAAATTATCAAGTTAAAAAGGAAGCAATTATCCATTATTTACCCACATAAATATTCTAATTTACCCGAGTGTGGTGTCATATACCCCAAACTAGGTCCCACCTCTTCCCCTGCCAACCCCCATAATACTTATAAATCACTAAATATTACAACCCTTAACCTTCAAAGCATTAGAAACAAAATCCCAGAGTTGCATGCCTGGATAGCTGACAACAAACCAGACATAATAGCAGCTACCAAAACATGGTTAAAACCCTACATAAAGGATGCCGAATTCCTCCCCCCCATGCTATGCTTATTTAAGATCAGATAGACCCCAGAAAAAATATGGAAGAGTCGCACTACTCTGTCCAAACACCTTTACTATAGTTCCATATACTAAATTTATTCCACAATTTTCCACAGCCAAAATAATAATTTCTTTCCTGAAAATGAACAACTGCAAGAATCTCTGTATTACAGCCCTGTACATGCCTCAAGGCAATAACATTCATCTATTAGAAGAAATCCTTATCTGGACATCAAATAATATAAAAAATGAATCAATTATCCTGGGCGACTAAAATTAACTAGCTAGATTTCTCCCATAATCATCCCTCCTCTAACATTAACTTGTATAATGTCACACAGCTAATCACCAATATAATTAAACTCAACACAAACAATGACTATGGCTCTATTTTGGACTGGATTCTAGTCTCCAACCCAAATAAAAATCTCCTTTGTAGGCACAATACCCAGTAATATCAGTGACCACTTGCCCTACCTATATACTACATAAAACCATCCCAACACCAAGTAAACACCAGTATAAGCAAACAAGAAATTTATCCGAGTTTAGCTCAATTACCCTTAACGAAACTTTACCAAACATCAACTGGGATGCACTAAAAATCCTTGCCCTTGATGAGGCTGTTGACTTCTTCAACTTAATATTTCTGAAGACCCTAAACAATCTATCACCACAACAGAAAAAAAAGGGTAAAAACTAGCCATGCTATTTGGATCATTAGACCCACTAAGCAGCTCATGACTGCCGTTGACAAAGCATGGAAACTATAGCAAAAAAGTAAAAATCCTTCTGACCTATTACAATTCAAACATCTTTGCAATCAAGTGAAGCATCTAGTCATTTAAGACAAAAAAGAACACTATGCAAATTTGCAAAGTTACCATTAGCAAAACCCCAAAAAATTCTGGAACTCCATTACTTCCTTGCTAAACAGAGGCTGTAAGAATAACCCTTATCCAAATCTAGATAAAATACCTACTGAAATAGCCACTATCTTCAACTCATATTTCATCAGCACCATGTCTAATCTTACTGCTACCTTCCCTCAGCCCAACTTAAATACTAATCCTGTACCTCCAAATCAATCCACACAAAATGCTACTACGTTCCCTCTATCTAGCTTCTCATTTTCCCCTATATCTAATGCTACTATAAGAAAACTACTCAAGCTCAAACTTGGCACCAATGCTCCTGACAAACTACCCCCTGAATTTCTACAAAGATCAGCAAACTCCATCACCTACCCTATCAGCATGCTTCTTAGCAGATCTATCCAAGAGTCCTACAGTATATATGCCTATGATCTGGAAAAAAGCCTACATTCCCCCCTTCATAACGATGGCAACAGCTCAGACGTTTCCAGATTTTGACCTGCTGCTATCCTTTCATCCATTTCTAAGATCTTGTAAAATGTATTCACATTCGACTCCTTAACCATCTGCTTCATAACCCAATCCTTCCCTCCACTCAACATGGGTTCAGGCCAGGCCGCAGTACTGCAACAGCTCTTATGTCTTTCATGTATACAGTTAACTGGGCTTGAGATGCAGGAAACATTGTTTCCTTGCTCCTTCTTGACCTCACTAATGCCTTTGATACTGTCTCCCACCATTTACTTCTTTCAAAACTCTCTAATTTAAACATCTCACCTCCAACCCTAAGCTGGTTCTCAAGCTACTTCACAAACAGGCAACAATCAACCAAATGGCAGCACTCTGTCTCCCCTTTCCTTAACACAGCCACAGGTGTTCCCCAAGGCACCATACTAGGGCCCCTACTTTTCAGTATCTTTATCAACAACGTTCACAAAGCTCTTAGTTAAGGTACTGTAATCCAATAGGCAGATGACTCAGCCATCATCTGTGCTGCCAATTCCACATCTGAACTCCAGGAAATTACCCAAAGTGCCCTTATGTCTACCAAAACTTGGATGACCAATCACCATGTTGCTCTAAACGCCAACAAAACTAAACTATTGCTATTTCTCCCAAGGAAAGCTACTTCCCTAAACAAGAATGAATTCACTATACAGTCCTAAAATAAATCTATCATTGAGGTTATATCACATACTAAACTACTAGGGGTTATCATAGATGAAAACCTAACAGTCAACTTGCACATATACAACAGTATAAAATAAAACCACATCAAAAATTGGGCATTCTCTATAGACACAAACACCTCCTCAACTGTTAAGCAAAGCAAACCCTTGCCTCTACCTTTCTACTACCCTCTCTCTTAAACGGTGACTCTCTCCTTACCAATATCCAGTCCTCTTTGAAATCCAAGCTTGAGACATGCTACAATAGAACTGACAAGTTTGCAACTAATGCAAAATATTCATCCCACCATTGTTCCACTTTACACTTACTAAACTGGCTTGAATTTCCACATTATCTTACATACTTACAACGGACCACAGCACACAAAAGTATCTTCAAGCCAGCAGACTGCACTGCCCTGACCACTTTACTTACTCATTACCACCGTAACAGATTCCTCAGATCAGAAAACCACTTGCTCCTTAAGGTGGAAAAAACAAACCTTTCAGCTGGCCAGATGCACTACTCCTTTTCTATTGCCAAACTATGGAACACCTTCCTATCATCAGTACAAGTAATGCAATTTTCTTCAAAAAAATCCCTGAGGCAACACCTTTCCTCTCTATGGCAGTGCACGTGTCAATACCACACCTCTCAAAACCAGATTCCCTAACTCCACCATTTTCTCTTTAAATAATTACTCTTTTGGCAATTCAAAATCTTCAACCTACTATCATTAATCATAATAATATTTTCCAAAGTCCTGTATTTTGAAACATTTGCTTAACAGTATCGGTATTGTGTGTTATACATGCACTTCTGTGTTTAAGTTTAGGATTTCGTAAGTGTTAATATTTGTATAATGTTATTAAAACATAAGCTACTGACATGTCAGCTTAGTTATGTTTAATTGTGACATAACTGTGAGCACTACCGTATCTCTTCCATTAAACTCTAAAAATGTACAGTAATTATTTACTTGCCAATGTCCAAATTTCACCTTTGTTCATTCAACTGCTGCTCGGTCTTTATGTACTCAGCTGTGACTCATCTATTGTATGTCATTATGTAATATGGGGCTTTTTCCCCCAGGCCTCCACTGAAAATGGGCTCATCACAGCCCAGTGGAGCTTCCTGGTAAACTAATGCAAATAAATAAATAAATTGTGCGCGAATAGTGGTGTTGATTTCCCAGTCTATCGTTGGATAGTTTAAATATCTTTGGAAAATAAGATTGGTTTTTAACTCTGAGTGATTCCAGTTCCTGTAGATAGGAGTTGTGGCTTTCTTAAGCAACAGAGGAAGTTCTACAAATAGCTAATACACAGTAATGGACATTTCAGATCTTTATTTGCATATGAAGAAGCTCTAGTATACCATATTGCTTTACCAGCCTAGATGTGAATCTCCTCATTTTGAAGATAGAGACATCTCCACCTTCTTTTATATCCTCCGTAGCAGCTGGTCTAAACATGTGAAAGATGTTATAGCTCTACAAAGATGGAGTAGTTTACATCATTTTAAATGATGTCTCAGTCACTACACAGATGAACACACCCTCCAGGATGGGAATGGCTTGTATGGGGTGGAGTTTCTTGTTGGGCTCCTAGCATTGACCAGTAGCACCTTCATATTTTCCTTTGGTTGTTTCATTATGTTATTAGATTTATCAGGTTACATTGCCAAGAAAAGGTACCATGGGTGTGGACAAGATCTTTGCCAATAATCAAAAGCTTAGAGGGGACAGATGCAGGACTTCCCTGAAGCAGTATGATCTGTCAATCATATCCGTTCAGGCTGACAAATACTGGACTCCCTTCGAATGGCACAAAACACTTAGCCAATTATTGAAGTCGATTATTTTTTACTCAGACTGTTGCTTCTTCCTTGGAAAGGGCAGAATGCTGCTCAATGCATACCTGTCTGGAACACAAGTTTGAGAGCTCCATCATGCCCCTCTTCATATAGTCCAGGGAGGTACATTCTCAAGCCACTGACACTCATATGTACTATGACAGGTTCATGCTGGTATTTGTTTTTCAAGTGTGTGTGTGTGTGTGTGTGTGTGTGTGTGTGTGAGACTTGATGAATCCAGACAAGCAACTAGTCATCAATCTTTCCTTGCTCAGCCTTACTCAGGTACATCTAAATGTCTCATAAGGCAGTCACCTACAACTAGAATGTTTAGTTGGGTAGATGCATGTCTTACAGGATCAACATCTGTGACTCTGGGATTCACTGTGCTATGTGAGGAGGTATGGTTAACTTTCTGAGTGTGCTTTGTGTCAGGATTGAGATTTGGAAGTCTTTGAGGTTTAGGCAAATTATTCTTTACAGCGTCAGCATATGATGGATTATATGTATTGTGATGTTCTTAGAGAGGTGTGATGTGTGGTGTACAGCTGATGATTTTGATGTCTGAATTTACTGTGTGTGAGATTTTTTCCTCCAAGGAATTATATATGTACATCTCTCACACACTGTGTTATGCCATTTGAGTACTATATGATTGTTACACAACATGAGACAATACTTGCACTATATCAAGATGGATCTAGGACTATTGAATGAAAGTTCAATAGTCCAAATCCACAATCACCAAACACATTTTAACGAAAGCGCTTTTGTTAAAGTGCATTAAAAAAAAAAACAATAAATCTACTTTTATGCAAGGGGGAAAGCCCCCCTGCACCCCCACACCCCCTACTTTAATATTCTCACTCTGAGATTGCACTACAGTGTGGAAAAGGGAATATTCCCTTATCCACACATGTAGTACGATCTCTGCAACAGTCATTCTCCCACGACTCCCTCTAACTGCAGGCATACTTTCGCAAAAGTGCTTTGTCGGTAAAAAGAGCTTTCGTGAAAGTATACCCTGTTGTTTGTGCTTTGGTCAAAAGTTCCTTCAGGGATCAGTACCAATCCCATTAAGATAACCATCTCAATCAGGCTGGCTACAGAAGTTGCTGAGAAATGCTGGTCCATGGTTTCGACAGAAATGATTCAGGGGAGCATGAGTGACTATAACTGCTTAATTTCCAATTTGTTTAGGAAACTCTTTTGGTGGGCTACTACTGATGTGTAAGGAATTGTCTAGTTATTTTAATAAGGGTGTCCTGCAGCTCAAGGTGTGTTTATTTACCTTGGCAGAGTTAATTTGAACCTCTTCTCCCTGTCCCCATTTTGTAATATGTAAGGCCACCATAATTTGCCCTTCTGGCTTTGACAGTTGTGCTTGTAGCTTTCTATGATCAGAAGAGCAGCCAAATAGTTTCCTGAAGTGATGCTCTTAGAAGAGGCAGTCTCTGATGGACTGGTTTACTAGCACAGCAGTAAAAGCACTGGATAATATTACCTGTTCCCAGGTGGAGCTGCAATACACAGTATCCTTCAAATATTCTAGTCTATGTTGGCTTCATTATAAGGTTAAAAGAAGATCATACTGATGTATCTGTACTACCTGTAGCTAGAGTTAAACCATTGCCCTATATTCTAAAGTTAGCCCTCATTCCCTTAATGTAATATTTCAAAGTTGCTTGTGATTCTTCACCTGCCAGCAGAAAGCTAAACATTAATATGAACACTGTGTTGCAGAATGTGTAATAGTAATAATGCAATGTATAGCTTCTGGGCTGGAAAAAGCATAACAACTGCACCCTGGACCATTTCAGACATT